>NW_028249312.1:0-17010 GCF_964263255.1 Lissotriton vulgaris
TGATTCAGCCTGCACCCCACATGCATGTGCACACGTTCATGTGCAACCTGTTCAGCCAATATATTAAGCGTGGGCGGAAAATCCGTTCCGCTCGCGGATTTTGCGGATTTTTGGGAAATCCGCAATCCGCGAGATTTGCGGATTTCCCGCAAAATCCGCAAATTCGCACGCAGCGGATTTTTTTGGCGGCGCGCGGCGTTGGTGATACAATTTTTGCGGCGCGCGGCGTTTATCATCGTTTGCCGAGTTGTTTTTTTCGATAGTTTGCGAGTGCTGCGCCATTTTGGATCTTGCTGTGTGATCCCGCGGGAATTGGCGAGCGCGATTACGTCATCGCGGCTTGCCAGAGATAGTTTGTCAACGCGAGTACGACGAGATCACGTCTCGCGGTACTTCGCAATTGCGAGATTTGAGATGCGGCGCGCGAAAATATAAATTTGCAATTCTGCACAAGAAATCCACCAGCAAGCAGCATAAACCTTCTAGAAATGATGATTTTTATGTGAATAACTCCTTAGTTTGACATTTGCCTGCACTTTTTTAGCGAGGAGTCCATTTTGGGGAGGGGGGCAGGGGGGTGGGAGGAAGGAAGTGCCCCATAGTCTTCAACTTCCTGTTCCTGTTCAGCAGGCTCCTCCCAGTGCTTTGTCCATCTCCTGGTCACTTTTCATTCGGATGTGGACCTGGAAGGATTACCTTTTGTGGATGCTGCTGGATCTTTGGATTTGAGGCCTTTTTGACTTTCTTTGGATCACTGTTGGATTAGAAATTTTACAAGTAAGTTTGTTTGGGGCATTACAGTTGCTGCAACTAAAATTTTGGGATTTTCGATTTTTGGGCTGTTTTGGGGCCTTTTCCCAGGGGTACTCAGTGGTGGGTGGACTGATTCTTTCTGTGGGTTGTCTTGAACTTAAACATCATGGAGGCCATAGATGAATTGGGATTGTGCTGATTTTTCTGTGTTTTTCGATTTTTTTTTGTTGTAAAATTTTGTGTTTTTCGATTTTTGACCTGTTGTTGGGGCCTTGACCAGGGGTAGTGAGTGGTGCATGGGCCTAGTCTTTCTGTGGGCTGTATTGAATTTAAACATCATGGAGGCCATGGATGGAATGGGATTGTGCTGATTTTGCAGTGTTTTTCGATTTTTGGGGGTGTTCATGGGGAGGGACATGCCATGTGGCTGGTGGCCATTTTGAGTGCAGCTACAGGCACTGGCCATGTGCTGGCAGGCAAGTGGCCATTTTGAATGCAGGCTTTGTTGTTAGGCCTCCAACCATTTTGCCTACTTTTCAACCTTTATTTATGCCAGGGGTAGTGAGTCTTGCATGGGCCTAGTATTTCTGTGGGTTGTCTTGAATTTAAACATCATGGAGGCCATAGATGAATTGGGATTGTGCTGATTTTTCTGTGTTTTTCGATTTTTTTTTTTTGTAAAATTTTGTGTTTTTCGATTTTTGACCTGTTGTTGGGGCCTTGACCAGGGGTAGTGAGTGGTGCATGGGCCTAGTCTTTCTGTGGGCTGTCTTGAATTTAAACATCATGGAGGCCATGGATGGAATGGGATTGTGCTGATTTTGCAGTGTTTTTCGATTTTTGGGGGTGTTCATGGGGAGGGACATGCCATGTGGCTGGTGGCCATTTTGAGTGCAGCTACAGGCACTGGCCATGTGCTGGCAGGCAAGTGGCCATTTTGAATGCAGGCTTTGTTGTTAGGCCTCCAACCATTTTGCCTACTTTTCAACCTTTATTTATGCCAGGGGTAGTGAGTCTTGCATGGGCCTAGTATTTCTGTGGGTTGTCTTGAATTTAAACATCATGGAGGCCATGGATGGAATGGGATTGTGCTGATTTTGCAGTGTTTTTCGATTTTTGGGGGTGTTCATGGGGAGGGACATGCCATGTGGCTGGTGGCCATTTTGAGTGCAGCTACAGGCACTGGCCATGTGCTGGCAGGCAAGTGGCCATTTTGAATGCAGGCTTTGTTGTTAGGCCTCCAACCATTTTGCCTACTTTTCAACCTTTATTTATGCCAGGGGTAGTGAGTCTTGCATGGGCCTAGTATTTCTGTGGGTTGTCTTGAATTTAAACATCATGGAGGCCATGGATGGAATGGGATTGTGCTGATTTTGCAGTGTTTTTCGATTTTTGGGGGTGTTCATGGGGAGGGACATGCCATGTGGCTGGTGGCCATTTTGAGTGCAGCTACAGGCACTGGCCATGTGCTGGCAGGCAAGTGGCCATTTTGAATGCAGGCTTTGTTGTTAGGCCTCCAACCATTTTGCCTACTTTTCAACCTTTATTTATGCCAGGGGTAGTGAGTCTTGCATGGGCCTAGTATTTCTGTGGGTTGTCTTGAATTTAAACATCATGGAGTTGGGATTGTGCTGATTTTTCTGTGTTTTTCGATTTTTTTTTTTGTAAAATTTTGTGTTTTTCGATTTTTGACCTGTTGTTGGGGCCTTGACCAGGGGTAGTGAGTGGTGCATGGGCCTAGTCTTTCTGTGGGCTGTCTTGAATTTAAACATCATGGAGGCCATGGATGGAATGGGATTGTGCTGATTTTGCAGTGTTTTTCGATTTTTGGGGGTGTTCATGGGGAGGGACATGCCATGTGGCTGGTGGCCATTTTGAGTGCAGCTACAGGCACTGGCCATGTGCTGGCAGGCAAGTGGCCATTTTGAATGCAGGCTTTGTTGTTAGGCCTCCAACCATTTTGCCTACTTTTCAACCTTTATTTATGCCAGGGGTAGTGAGTCTTGCATGGGCCTAGTATTTCTGTGGGTTGTCTTGAATTTAAACATCATGGAGGCCATAGATGAATTGGGATTGTGCTGATTTTTCTGTGTTTTTCGATTTTTTTTTTTTGTAAAATTTTGTGTTTTTCGATTTTTGACCTGTTGTTGGGGCCTTGACCAGGGGTAGTGAGTGGTGCATGGGCCTAGTCTTTCTGTGGGCTGTCTTGAATTTAAACATCATGGAGGCCATGGATGGAATGGGATTGTGCTGATTTTGCAGTGTTTTTCGATTTTTGGGGGTGTTCATGGGGAGGGACATGCCATGTGGCTGGTGGCCATTTTGAGTGCAGCTACAGGCACTGGCCATGTGCTGGCAGGCAAGTGGCCATTTTGAATGCAGGCTTTGTTGTTAGGCCTCCAACCATTTTGCCTACTTTTCAACCTTTATTTATGCCAGGGGTAGTGAGTCTTGCATGGGCCTAGTCTTTCTGTGGGTTGTCTTGAATTTAAACATTATGGAGGGCATGGATGGATTGGGATTGTGCTGATTTTGCAGTGTTTTTCGATTTTTTTGTGCTCTATAACTGAACTGATGTTCCTCTGTCTTCCATTTTTTTTAGGTGCACAAGACTCAAGAGAACCACCAGTGCCAGGAAGAAGTCCTGCAGCGGTGTGTGTGTGCAGCATAACGTCACGCGACGTCACGTCTGGCCTCAGACAACTCTACAATTCGTGCAACTGCGGCCTGCTGTCTGACCTGCTCTGAAGAAGATGGCCCAAAAGAAAGTTCTCCGTAGCTCCTCTAGCAAGAAAGTTGCTAGTAAGGAGCAGAAGAAGCAAGTTACCAAGGAGGCTGGTGTGCCACCCGCCACTTTTTTTGGGAGCAAAAAAAAAAGTACGCCTGCAGCAGCAGGATCTGCTGGGGACCAACCTGAGAGCAGCACCCCTGCTCCATTGGGTTCAGTGCCTCCACCACCACGCCAACTTAAGTCAAAGCCCTTGAGTGCTTCAGAGGCAGTCAGTGTACTTCTCCAATCACCATCGACCAGTGATGTTGGCTCATCGCAAGAAAGTAGCAGCAATGTCCCTGAATCAACACAGGTTGTTGTAACTCATCTGACAAGTGTTGAACAACCACAGCCGCAACAACAACACCATGTGCAAGTACACGCCCAAGTACATGTGGAAGGAGAGGCAGCAAAAGGAGATGCGCAAGCAAAGGTGCATGGACGTTCACAAGTGCCCACAATAGTTGTTCCTCCCGAAGTAGGGGCACATTTGGAAATCGACAATGAAGCTGAGGTATCATTGGAAGCCACTCCTCCTGATGATCATTCATTGTCTTCCACATCCCTAGCAAGGAAAAGATCAAGGGGGGTGTCTACATCTTCTTCAAGCCCACCTCGTTCTGGTGCAAGTGATCTGTCTTGGGAACCACAACTGCGGTCTGACAGTGAGGCAGAGGCACACCATGATCTGACACCGTTACCTAAGCGTAAAAGGAAGGTCGTCCAAAAACTCAAACCTATGGAGTGTGATGAGGCTCAACAAGAAGTGACAGATACTGCTGGTGATGAAGCCTCTCACGATGACGACGAGCCAGTCATCACAAAGGTCACTGCAGCCCCACCGGGCATGCAGCAAAGAGACATTTTGACCCTATCCCGAGAAGCTGCTGAGCGTGATGACGATGTCGGCGAGGAGGCAATGGAAATGGAATCATTAGATTTGGAGTTAAGTAGTACACCAAAACCTACCGCTTCCATATTTCTTCGCAAGAAGGTACCCACCTCGTCCTCGACCTCAATTCGTGGTGGTGAAAGTGCAAAACGTACTGAAGTTCGGCAATCCACATCCTCCACTTCATCTGTCATTAGCAGCAGGACCACCACCACCAGTATCGCCGCCTCCTCCGGCCCCCGAAGACATTTCAAGTCTCCAGTTTGGGACTTCTTTAGTGTTTGCCCAAAAAAGGAAAACGTAGCCATTTGTAGCCTTTGTAAGCTTCGATTTAGTCGTGGTAAGCTTGGTTCTAACTATGGTACCGGAGGCCAGAGAGGTCATCTTGAGAGAAGGCACCCTGTCGAATGGTTTCCGCACCTAGAGGCGGTCAAGAAAGCCGGAATTGCACGTAATGAAAACGTTGATTTGTCATCTGCTGATGACGAGGTAGAAGACGATTCAAACACTTCACTTACACCCAGTTCCCATGTCAGCAGCACACCCCATGGGAGCCACACTAAGAGTGTGGGAGAGAGTGAGACATCAATGCGGAAAAGTTCATCAGCGAGCGTAACTGGGTCGAAGAGATCATCATCATCCCGTAAATCATTGGTCCAGGGCAACATTAAAAAGATGTTGTTTACAGAAGCGCAATATGAACGCAACCACCCAATGACCCGTCTGTATAACACTAAGCTGGCTAAAATGCTAGCTCTGGACCTTCTCCCTTTTTCTTTTGTAGAAGGGGTTGGTTTTCTAGAATTAGTGACAGCGCTCTGCCCTAAATGGAAGGTTCCTAGCCGGTTCTATTTTGCCCGAGTTGCGGTTCCAGCACTACATGAAGATGTTCTGAAGGTGATTGGGGCAGCTTTGCAGAAGAGTGCTGTTCACACTATACATCTGACAACAGACATGTGGACCAGTGGCGCAGGCGCTGATTACATGTGCATCACTGCACACTGGGTCTCTTTTTCAGGGGCTAAAGCAAAGCTAAACTCAGGTGTTGACACTAACATTGTTTTTAAAGGTGCTCGGAAACATGCAACACTAGCCATGTTTGGTTTGGAGAAACGTCACACAGCAGAAAACATTTTGGATGTCTTTAACACAAAGGTCCTTAACTGTCTGTCCCCACTAAAACGCAAGGTTGGTTATGTTTCCACAGACAATGGCTCCAATATAGTTAAGGCCATGAGGGACGGTTACTATTTCAGAGTGCCGTGTTTGGCGCACTGTATAAACCTGGTTGTCCAAAAATTCTTGGGTAATAAACGCAGTGCAGCGTACAGTGTATTGGAGAACTGCCGAAAAATATGCAAGCATTTCAGGCATTCTTTTAAGGCCCGCAAGCAGCTGAGGAGCATGCTATATCAAAGTCAAATGCCAGTGAAAGCACTCATCCAGGAGGTGGTAACACGTTGGAACTCAACCTTCTACATGCTTGAGCGTCTGTATGAGCAGTATACGCAACTCGATCAATATTTCTTGAAAGAGGGTATAGAGGAGCTGAGGATGGGTGGGCCGCAATGGAACATAGTTGAAAGCCTAACACGCATGCTTCGTCCTTTTGAGGTCTTCACACGTGCAGTCAGCAAGGAGGACTCTAATTTGGGAAAAGCTATCCCATTGTTGTACATGCTGGAGGACCAACTGAAGGAGGTGTGTTCTGTGTTTCGAAAAGATGACAAAAAGAAAGACTCTTTGCTTCTGGCTGAGAAATTATTAGAGCTCCTACAAGGTGATGAACGTCTTCAAAAGATCCACTCAGAACAGCATTACATTTGTGCTACTATTCTGGATCCACGCTACAAAAAGGCGCTGGCAGGCAGAGCATTCTTTCCTTTTGCTGATGAAGATGTTACAAAGTACAAACGTTGGCTAGCCTTGTCAGCCAAGAAGTTTGAAACAGAACGGCTGGAAATTGAAGGAAATGGCAGTACATCAGCAGGCCATCCCCAGTCAAAACAATCCACTTCTGCACCTGTGGCTGTGGCACAAGTGACCTCTCAGCCGTTAAAGACACCGGCAACCGCATCATCTGCACGAAAGACAGCAGAAACATTGGAGGCTGAAGAGGATTGGCTAGCTCTGCGTGGGTTTGGTTCTCAAAAGGTCAGAGGCACAGCAAGAGCTACGCAAAGTGGAGGAACCTTGGAGGAGGACCTTGAGTCGATGGTGAAGGACTATCTGAATGACTCCACAGAGGTCTATGTTAATTCTGACCCATTGGCGTATTGGCATGGGAAAAAAGAATTGTGGCCACTGCTCACCAACCTGGCTTTAAACTACTTGTCTTGCCCACTCGCAAGTGTGTCTTCTGAACGGGTTTTCAGTGCGGCTGGTGGGATTGTAACTCCCAAACGGAGCCGCCTCTCGCCCAAAAATGTGGAGAGGTTAACAATGATCAAGATGAATCAGCACCTCATACCACCAGATATAAGAGTACGAGAGAGCGTGCCGGATGAAGAGGAGGTGGCCAGCACCATAGATGAGGGAATTTCTACTCTGTCAGGTGGCACTGACCTCACCCGGGCTGAATTCGCAGAGTATGATGACGAAGCCTTATTCTTATTCCTGGACCGTGATTCCGACTTCGAGCCCTGAAAATGAGACAACGAATCAATAACTTTCTTTTTCATCCTTATTCACTTTTATTCCTGTGTGTCTGTCTTTCTTTGTTGTGCACAGTTAATATAATTCAAACTTTAATCAGATAATCACAAAGACAAGCCCATCAGCAGAACTGTCTTCACTTGTTTGCTAATTTATTTGAAGGTGCCGCAGTCTGCATTCCTCAGGTTCACAAGTTCAGAAGAACATGCTCCTCTATCCTCCTCCTCCAGACTCCTATTTCCATCAAAGCAGAGGGCTGGTTTACGCCCAATGAAGAAAGACTCAGCACTTGTGGGGGTGTTGTTCTACCTCTTTGCAGGTGAGTTGACGGGTCTGGGGCCATTGCTGGGAAGCACTAAAAGTGGTTTGTGCCAAATCCGAGGCGGAAATTTTTTTGTGTTTTTGATGACTTGCTTGCCTTTGAGGTGCTCTTAGGGGGGGTTCCGTCTGTTTGTGGGTGAGTTTCATGGTCTGAGAGCATTGCTGGGACACTCTAATCTTGATTGCATTTGCTTTTCAGGAAATCCGTCGTGCCAACCCCGACTTATGGCCTAGCTACGCAGCGCGTTTGGACCGAAGGCCCAGAAATATTGCAAGTATGAGATTTTGCTTTTGTCCTGTTTGGGGGTGTTATGCTTCTTGGCGGGTGGGTTGCCGGGTCTTGGGGCATTCCTGGGAAGGTCTAATACCGGGTAGAAGTGGTTGGGACTAAATCCAGGCCGATTTTTTTTTGGGCTATTTCAGACATTTTGCTCTATGTAGCGTTTTCGGGGGCCTGTTTGGGGGGCTTCCTGGTGTTTCTGGGTGAGTTTCGTGGTCTGGGAGCACTGCTGGCTATATCTACTTTACTTTGCAAGAGGTTTGAAGCAAATCCATGGTGGCAGAGGGGACTTAGGGCCTAGCTGCAGAGCGCGCGCGGAGTGATTTGGGAAATTTGTGAAAAATTGACTAAGTCCCCATTTTTGTACTTTTGCTCTTTGGCTGTTTGGGGGTCTTCTACTCGTTTTCTCCTGGGTTGACGGCTCTGGGGCCATTGCTGGGAAGCTCTAATACCGGATAAAAGTGTTTTGGACCAAATCCCAGGCGGAAAATTTTTTGTGTTTTTGATGACTTGCTTGCCTTTGAGGTGCTCTTAGGGGGGGTTCCGTCTGTTTGTGGGTGAGTTTCGTGGTCTGGGAGCATTGCTGGGACACTCTAATCTTGATTGCATTTGCTTTTCAGGAAATCCGTCGTGCCAACCCCGACTTATGGCCCAGCTACGCAGCGCGTTTGGACCGAAGGCCCAGAAATATTGCAAGTATGAGAGTTTGCTTTTGGCCTGTTTGGGGGTGTTATACTTCTTGGCGGGTGGGTTGCCGGGTCTTGGGGCATTCCTGGGAAGGTCTAATACCGGGTAGAAGTGGTTGGGACTAAATCCAGGCCGATTTTTTTTTGGGCTATTTCTGACATTTTGCTCTATGTAGCGTTTTCGGGGGCCTGTTTGGGGGGCTTCCTGGTGTTTCTGGGTGAGTTTCGTGGTCTGGGAGCACTGCTGGGACACTCTAATCTTGATTGCATTTGCTTTTCAGGAAATCCGTCGTGCCAACCCCGACTTATGGCCTAGCTACGCAGCGCGTTTGGACCGAAGGCCCAGAAATATTGCAAGTATGAGATTTTGCTTTTGGCCTGTTTGGGGGTGTTATGCTTCTTGGCGGGTGGGTTGCCGGGTCTTGGGGCATTCCTGGGAAGGTCTAATACCGGGTAGAAGTGGTTGGGACTAAATCCAGGCCGATTTTTTTTTGGGCTATTTCTGACATTTTGCTCTATGTAGCGTTTTCGGGGGCCTGTTTGGGGGGCTTCCTGGTGTTTCTGGGTGAGTTTCGTGGTCTGGGAGCACTGCTGGGACACTCTAATCTTGATTGCATTTGCTTTTCAGGAAATCCGTCGTGCCAACCCCGACTTATGGCCTAGCTACGCAGCGCGTTTGGACCGAAGGCCCAGAAATATTGCAAGTATGAGATTTTGCTTTTGGCCTGTTTGGGGGTGTTATGCTTCTTGGCGGGTGGGTTGCCGGGTCTTGGGGCATTCCTGGGAAGGTCTAATACCGGGTAGAAGTGGTTGGGACTAAATCCAGGCCGATTTTTTTTTGGGCTATTTCTGACATTTTGCTCTATGTAGCGTTTTCGGGGGCCTGTTTGGGGGGCTTCCTGGTGTTTCTGGGTGAGTTTCGTGGTCTGGGAGCACTGCTGGCTATATCTACTTTACTTTGCAAGAGGTTTGAAGCAAATCCATGGTGGCAGAGGGGACTTAGGGCCTAGCTGCAGAGCGCGCGCGGAGTGATTTGGGAAATTTGTGAAAAATTGACTAAGTCCCCATTTTTGTACTTTTGCTCTTTGGCTGTTTGGGGGTCTTCTACTCGTTTTCTCCTGGGTTGACGGCTCTGGGGCCATTGCTGGGAAGCTCTAATACCGGATAAAAGTGTTTTGGACCAAATCCCAGGCTGAAAATTTTTTGTGTTTTTGATGACTTGCTTGCCTTTGAGGTGCTCTTAGGGGGGGTTCCGTCTGTTTGTGGGTGAGTTTCGTGGTCTGGGAGCATTGCTGGGACACTCTAATCTTGATTGCATTTGCTTTTCAGGAAATCCGTCGTGCCAACCCCGACTTATGGCCCAGCTACGCAGCGCGTTTGGACCGAAGGCCCAGAAATATTGCAAGTATGAGAGTTTGCTTTTGGCCTGTTTGGGGGTGTTATACTTCTTGGCGGGTGGGTTGCCGGGTCTTGGGGCATTCCTGGGAAGGTCTAATACCGGGTAGAAGTGGTTGGGACTAAATCCAGGCCGATTTTTTTTTGGGCTATTTCTGACATTTTGCTCTATGTAGCGTTTTCGGGGGCCTGTTTGGGGGGCTTCCTGGTGTTTCTGGGTGAGTTTCGTGGTCTGGGAGCACTGCTGGGACACTCTAATCTTGATTGCATTTGCTTTTCAGGAAATCCGTCGTGCCAACCCCGACTTATGGCCTAGCTACGCAGCGCGTTTGGACCGAAGGCCCAGAAATATTGCAAGTATGAGATTTTGCTTTTGGCCTGTTTGGGGGTGTTATGCTTCTTGGCGGGTGGGTTGCCGGGTCTTGGGGCATTCCTGGGAAGGTCTAATACCGGGTAGAAGTGGTTGGGACTAAATCCAGGCCGATTTTTTTTTGGGCTATTTCTGACATTTTGCTCTATGTAGCGTTTTCGGGGGCCTGTTTGGGGGGCTTCCTGGTGTTTCTGGGTGAGTTTCGTGGTCTGGGAGCACTGCTGGGACACTCTAATCTTGATTGCATTTGCTTTTCAGGAAATCCGTCGTGCCAACCCCGACTTATGGCCTAGCTACGCAGCGCGTTTGGACCGAAGGCCCAGAAATATTGCAAGTATGAGATTTTGCTTTTGGCCTGTTTGGGGGTGTTATGCTTCTTGGCGGGTGGGTTGCCGGGTCTTGGGGCATTCCTGGGAAGGTCTAATACCGGGTAGAAGTGGTTGGGACTAAATCCAGGCCGATTTTTTTTTGGGCTATTTCTGACATTTTGCTCTATGTAGCGTTTTCGGGGGCCTGTTTGGGGGGCTTCCTGGTGTTTCTGGGTGAGTTTCGTGGTCTGGGAGCACTGCTGGCTATATCTACTTTACTTTGCAAGAGGTTTGAAGCAAATCCATGGTGGCAGAGGGGACTTAGGGCCTAGCTGCAGAGCGCGCGCGGAGTGATTTGGGAAATTTGTGAAAAATTGACTAAGTCCCCATTTTTGTACTTTTGCTCTTTGGCTGTTTGGGGGTCTTCTACTCGTTTTCTCCTGGGTTGACGGCTCTGGGGCCATTGCTGGGAAGCTCTAATACCGGATAAAAGTGTTTTGGACCAAATCCCAGCCGGAAAATTTTTTGTGTTTTTGATGACTTGCTTGCCTTTGAGGTGCTCTTAGGGGGGGTTCCGTCTGTTTGTGGGTGAGTTTCGTGGTCTGGGAGCATTGCTGGGACACTCTAATCTTGATTGCATTTGCTTTTCAGGAAATCCGTCGTGCCAACCCCGACTTATGGCCCAGCTACGCAGCGCGTTTGGACCGAAGGCCCAGAAATATTGCAAGTATGAGAGTTTGCTTTTGGCCTGTTTGGGGGTGTTATACTTCTTGGCGGGTGGGTTGCCGGGTCTTGGGGCATTCCTGGGAAGGTCTAATACCGGGTAGAAGTGGTTGGGACTAAATCCAGGCCGATTTTTTTTTGGGCTATTTCTGACATTTTGCTCTATGTAGCGTTTTCGGGGGCCTGTTTGGGGGGCTTCCTGGTGTTTCTGGGTGAGTTTCGTGGTCTGGGAGCACTGCTGGGACACTCTAATCTTGATTGCATTTGCTTTTCAGGAAATCCGTCGTGCCAACCCCGACTTATGGCCTAGCTACGCAGCGCGTTTGGACCGAAGGCCCAGAAATATTGCAAGTATGAGATTTTGCTTTTGGCCTGTTTGGGGGTGTTATGCTTCTTGGCGGGTGGGTTGCCGGGTCTTGGGGCATTCCTGGGAAGGTCTAATACCGGGTAGAAGTGGTTGGGACAAAATCCGCGCGGAAAAGCCTTTAGTTTTGGCACTTTTTGTAACTTAGGGTTCGTTAGGGTTAGCCCTAGCAGCAGGATTGCATGTGTATCGGGGTGTTCTAGATTTTTCAAACTGAGTTCTGGGGTCTTAGAGCACTCGTGAGAATGTGTAATTTTGGTTGCAAGTCATTTGAAGAAAATCCATGGTGGGAAAGGGGGGATTTGGCATAGTTAAAGAAAGCCTTTGCCACTATTCTTAACTTAGGGTTCGTTAGGGTTAGCAGTATTTCTATTGCATGTGTTTGAGTGGGGGGGATTTCGAGTCTTGGAGCGATGCTGGCTATGGCTACTTTTGCTTGGTTGCTTGCAAGTGGTTTGAATGCAATCCACGGGGGGTAATGGGTAATTAGGGTACTTCGGCCTACTTTTACTTTCAAAGTAAGTTTTGTCTCCAGTTTTCTGCTAGGCCTCGTTTTTTGGGTGGGAGCACTGCTAGGAAGATCTATTTTTGTTCTAAAACACAGTTTACAGTACACCTAGCTTGAGGGGCAAGATCCGCTACATTAATTTGCCCATACTTATTTATCCTTCAAAAGGTGACTCAGAGTACGCACTTTCAAAAACATTGTACTGTCTGTCTACTAGGAAAAACAAATTGTGACTTTTTGCACTCCACAGCCTACATACCTTATATTTATTTATCAGTGGTGTTGTAATATTATATCACTTCCTGTTTTTCGTTGAATAATTACAGGCCGGGTTTCAGTCTCTGCAATGGGGAAAAAAGGATGGAGTCAGGCTTCACAGTAGCGAGCCACAATTCAGCATCAGGCAGGCAGTGGACAGGGTGTCTTCTGGTGACCAACATCGGTGGACGAAGCGTCGGCTGCAATGGAGGAGTGCCGCTAATAGGAGGATTTTTTTTCTGCGGGCAACTTACTTACCACTTCCAACAGGACCACTACAACCACATAGATACAGTATCCCTTGCCTTTTTCTCTGACTGTGACTGCATTTCTTTGCTCTCTCTCGGCTTCTACATTGATCCCTTAACACATCACTTAGTCCACTCCACTATCTGCACCACACATAGTCATTTGTAAGTGCTCCTACGTAATTCGCAAGTCGCAGCACGCCCCAGGCCGTAGAGGACTGGGATGGCCCCAATGATGAAGCATGTCACCAAGGGGCAACCCTGGTGAGTGAGGGGACACCTAGAAAAAAAGCAATTTCTCCTTTTCTATCTACTATACCTTCTGTCAGGTTACGCAGCCCCTAAGCGCCTACCGTACTATGAAACTACATTTCCCATGAGTAGGCGGGAGACTTGCAGACTATTTAGTGAGACTATATGAGAGTACCCTTGTATGTTAGGACATCACTTCACTGATGCCTGTCTTGTCTTCTCTTACAGGTATCCTTTCCCTGCTGACCCTACCTTTACCCATCCCACATTTTTTATTTTAGTTTGTTATTTTTCTCCCTCGCCTAATGCCTCGAACACCCTGTGTTTACACTTCTGGGTGTTGGTGACATTTGGAGGTGGAACCATATTTGCATCGACTGGATCACGGGGAGTAAACGTGACACCTTCCAGACCAACCCCATTGAGTGTTGTTGTGAATGGATTTATAGTGACCAGCAAGGCTCTCGGGTATCTGGCTACAGAGACCTTATGTTGAATATAGTTATCAATAATTCCACACAGGCCCTGTACTGTCGCATTCTTTCTTTCCACAGTTGTCGATGATATATTCTTACTCTGCTTGACAAAGAACCATTGCTAATGTGAAAGAACTTCAACCGAATTAGTAGTTATACTTTACCATTTGTTAGGCTACAATGTGGCACTGCTCTACTGTACTTCTGTCACCTGCTATATTCTCAGTTGTACCGTTGAATTGCTCAGGAGGACAAACCAGATTTCATTTTCTTTTTTTTCATAGGCATGCAACTGCCACTGTGTCACACCACTAGTACCACCGCTATGAGGAAATTTTATCCGACCAAGATTGCCAACGTTATTCGGTGTTTCCCGTGGAGCCAGCCCTGGGCCTAGCCCTACTTTCAAACACAAATTACAGGTAAGATAAGCGTTTGGTGGTTTGGGGGTATAATGGAGTATTAGTACGAGAGACGAGAGACTGAAGGTAGTACTACTAAAGTCCTAGGACTCTTGGATTCACTTCACTTAGTCTGTGAGAGGCACTTAGTGTTGAAAACATTTGGGCATTTACACTTAAAGGAAGAAAATGGAACTAAACTTTCAGGAAAACAGTCAACGTTAAACCCCCACCCACCAGGCAAGCAGTAAAAAACAGGTATGCTCAGATAAAGTTTGAAAAAGTATATTTATATCCCTAACAAAATAATCTCCCGCAAGACCCTCCCTAACCCCAACGATTGTCCTTCAAAAGTCCCCAAAAACCCAACTCCCAATTCCCACCCCCCAAAAGTCTCTAAAAAAGGGGCAAGGGACACTATGGGTGGATGCTGTTAACTTTTTGGGCCAGGGCATCATGCTCCTCGCGGAGCAAGGCGAGCTCCTGCTGAAGGCGGGACACCATCAGGGTAGTGCGGCGCAGGCGTGCCTTCACTGCCTTGCAGGTGCAAGGCCTGTGAGAAGCAGCTGTTGGCCTTGCTGCTCGGCGGTGGCGTTTGCCTTTGGCAGCCCGGCTCAGTCTCGGTGGACCACTGTGCTGGGTGGCAGCCGGTGGGGCCACGGAGGCCGATGCAGACGACGTTGTCGTTGTTGTCGACCGCACACTTTCCTCGTCCTCCAGGGCCACCAGCCGCCGATATTCCGCAACAGTGGCCTCGATTCTCCGTTGCCGGGCCGCTCTAGCCAGCTCCTTCCTCCTTGTTCGTTTGGAAGGAGAACCTATATGAAGAAAGAAAGACATAGTCTGTAACCAATGCTCTTTAAGATTAACTCAATCATTCAGCAGAAATGTGTGCTGCAGTACAACTAGCAACTTGCAAGCGCATTACATAACTATTGAGGCCAGTATCTATCTAACCTCACACTTCTTCATCCTTGCTCTAACATTAGTGGGAGTTTAAGGAACAAATTCTATGAGCACTGTGGACTTCCATTGGAGTCGACTATGAAAGTACACCAGTCTTATTCTTCTTCTTGTCTCTTGTTTTGGAAAATTGGTACGTTATTTTCTGCAAGCCGGCATAATGCCAGCGCGGTAAACTTGCACCCGAGAAAAAGAGACGCACGCCATGAGGAGTGACCTAGACTTGCGTTGCCGTTGCGTTACTGTACCCGTCCAGTACATGCAGGTGGTGAATCTCTTACTTTTCTATTACGGGTGGCACTGAGAATACTCTGTTACAACTCAAGGGCTACTGCTTAATTAATTTAACTTTCACCCTACAGTGGAAATGAGTACTAGAAATGGAAAATTGAAGAAGATAAATAATCTGATTATCTATCACTTCACATGGGATGTTTTTGCTTATATATGGGATGACTTTAGGTGCTTTGCTTTTTATTGAGTGACAGGCAGTGATACATCCACACATGAATGACTGAGTACTACTAAACTTATTAAGAGAGGTAGGGAGTGGCCACCATAATAACCGGATCTATGCAGTGCTTGCAATACAAACTACTGCTACTATTTATGGTAGTATTTGGACAAAATTAAAAGTTCTTTTCCTTGCCTTTCCTACACTGGAACGGACGTGCGGGTGCAGTGTTACATGCTCTTCAAAGTTACACTTAGTTCATCCACTGACCATCTACTCTCTCTAGATCATGGGTACTCACAAACTTTCTCTCAGGGGCTACATTTACAGTGTAGTTTGGGGCCGAGGGCCGCACTGGTGGGGGCGGAGTCAGAGGGGGCGGGGCTAAAGCAAAACGATAACTTGTGACCATGAGGTTGCACACAGGTCCCTGCAGCAGATGCCCTCATCCACTGAGCCACCAGACCCAGCATTTACATACATCTCTCTCCCTCCTGCTGTCCCTCCTGCCCTCCCTCCATCTCTCTCTCCCTCCTGCCCTCCCTCTCCCTCTGTCATCTCACTGTGTGTGTGTCTATCTGTGTCAGCCTTCAGCCCGGGTTGAGACCGCTTCCTCAACGCGCACACACAGACAACAACACCAAAGTACTTAACAGGTCTTTAAAAGACCATTAACATATTATTGAGGCTTTGTTTGTTTTAGCGCCCCTGCTTCTCCACCCTGACAATCACTGCTTGCCCGGCCCCACAGAGCAGAGGCTTTGTTCTATTTCACCTCTTTGTGGCCTTGCATCTCCACTCTGCTCTGTGGGGGCCGGGGGAGCAGTGATTGTCAGAGTGGAGATGCAGGGGCGCTAACAGGTGAAATACAAAAAAGCCTCTGCTCTGTGGGGGCCGGGGGAGCAGTGATTGTCTGCAAGGTCTGCGCACCGCCAAGGAAGGCTTGCCGGGCCACCACCGGCCCGCGGGCCGTACTATGAGTACCCCTGCTCTAGATACACATATGCTATCTAAGAGTCAGATAGTAGCATGATCCAGGTATATGGACACATACAGTTTCTGTGTCACCCACCCAGGCTGTTGTCCTTCCACCCATCATTGCTTCATCATTCACCCAGCCATGCATCTCATATTCTTGCCTTCCCAGCTAGTCTTCAATCTCAATAAGTAAGGAATATATAAGAGCTTACCTCTGGCCGCCACCACCGTCTCAACTCTCACAGCCGCCGCCGCCGCCTCCTCCCCTGATGAACTGCCCTCCGCCTCCGTGTCGAGCACCACCACCACACTGGCCCCGCCACCAGATGTTCCACCTACAAAGTACATTTAAGAATCTTAGAATAAAGCACTCACTAGTCACTAGTATTTGGTCTAGGAATGAAGACATGTGAAAACAATGTAATTTGTGACTGTCTACGTTAAAGTTAAAAAAAATGTCCCTTTTTCCAGGGAAGGTTGTCTTGCTGCACTTTTTGGCACAACTGATGAAGGCTGATTTTTTAACACGCACCATTTTTCTCCACACAGACAGAAGATGGACTTCTAACAACAAGATCAAGTTGAAACCAGGTGAGAGCTCGGCTCGACCACAAGAAATGTCTTCAATTAATCGTCAGCACTAACCACTTTTCCATTATCAGTTAAACGTTTAGTTTTATTATGACTTCATTTTAATAAATGTGTTTACTTTTAATAAAGCTTTTAAATTTAAATACAATCTGTGTTTTTTGGTCCTCCAGACTAGAGTGACTGAGCGAAAGGTTTTGCAATTTTTGCAAGCATGAGTCCAGATAGAACACTTCAAAAGACATTATGGACAATCCCAGAGGACTGCACTAAGTTGATAGAGCTATTGCTGACTAGAATCATGGGAGTTTCGCCAACCGTGCAATCTTAGTTAGCTACACAGACAGACTAATAAGAATAATCTAGT
>NW_028249313.1:0-176856 GCF_964263255.1 Lissotriton vulgaris
TCAGCGCACTCCGTGCTCTAAAGTAATGGAAGGTATTTAGAAGCATGGGCCTCAGTTCAGTCTCTAGGAATTCTGTCCCCTCCTTTCCCCTGCCATCACGGAAAAATCTCCTATTGTGCCCAACCCCAATGTGTGTATAGCTGCTACCATCTCTGGTGAAGTTAACGTCGGTAACCATTCGCACCAAGCTATGGGCGTATGAGGTGAGTATAATAAGGGTGCCGCTTATCTGTTTATAAGGTTGTGCCATGCATGAATTGTAGCGTTTATTGAGTCCAGGATAGTAGTAGTTCTGCTAGGCGGGTGGTGCAGAGCTGTCGCTAAATGCGCTGGAGCCTGTGTTATGCGCTCTATGTGCAGGTGCGCAGGGAAAGGCTGTTGGTCCAGCCAATAATAGGCGTGTGACGCTTGGGCCACCCGATAAGATAGATCAAGATCCGGTGCTCCCAACCCTCCTATCGAATAAGGCAGGACCATTAGTTTCTAGGAGGCGCATATTTGCTTATTGGCCCATGCCAATTTATTTAACAATGAACAGGTATGTTTGAAGAACTGGGCTGGTAGGACCATAGATATGTTAATAAATAGAAAGAGAAAGCAGGGAAGAACCACCATTTTCTTTAATGAGATTCTGCCTAATAGGGAAAGGGGGAGGCGAATCCAGCGCACAATGTCATCCTCTAACTTAGCTACTGTGTCGCCAAAGGTCTCTCGGAACACAAGTTCTGGGTCAGTGTGTATCTATATCCCTAAGTACCGCACCGGTTCCACTGCAGCAGGGAATCCAATTCCTCTGGGGTAGTTGCTGGAGTCAGCGGGAATATCATTGATTTTGACCAGTTTATTGTAAGGCCTGATAGTTCGCCCAACCACACTATTTCACACAGCACAGGAGACACGTTGGTGGCCGGGTCTCTAATATACAGGAGAGTGTCATCAGCAAACTTAGAGACAATAAGATTTTAGTTTGGGAATCTTATCCCCCTATGGCTACGGTACTCTCAAAGAGCACATGTCAATGGTTCGGCCACTAAGGCATATAATATTGGCGACAGGGGGCAACCCTGTCTGGTACTTCTGGATATTTCCAGTGGAGTCTTGACCACGTCACCCACCTTCACTCTAGCCGCTGGGTGATTGTAGAATGTGCTAGTTAAGCTTAAATAAATGCTCCCCATTTGCTCCAGGGTCAGCATCATGAATCCCCATTCCACCGAATGAAATGCTTTTTCAGCATCTAAAAGTATTGCTGCTACTTTTTTATCCGAAGCAGTGTGTTGTATGGCGCCAAATTCTGTGTGGAGGTTGTATGCAAGAGTGCATTCTGGAATAAAGCCCGATTGTTGTATTCCCACCAATGTTGGCATTAATGGGGCTAGTCTATTTGCTAGAACCTTTGCAAATATCTTGGTGTCAACATTCGGTAGAGAGAGCGGACGATAGGACGAGCAGTAATATGGAGGTTTGCCAGGTTTCAATATGACTGCTCTGAGCGCTTCTCTCATTGTGGGGGGCATCGTGCCCTCCTCTGCCATTTCTTCAAACAAAGAAAACAAATGCAGCGCCAGGAAGTCCTTAAACGCTTTATAGAGCCCCACCGTAAGGCCGTCCTGCCCTGATGCACTACCCGCTCGCATCACAGAAATAGCTGCTTTAATTTCCCACATCTCAAGGGGGCGCATCAGATATTCTCTATCACCATCTAATAGCCATGGCAGTTTGGTGTATTCCAAGTATTCGAGGATTTCAGATTGTGCGACATTAGATCTGGATTAATAGAGAGTCTTATAATATTCTCTAAAGCTATCAGCCACTTCTTCAGGGTCAGTTAGCACTTTCCCGTCATCTGTGGACAAATTTATGGGATGTGAAGCGGCTCTATGTCCTTTTATAAGATTAGCTAGGGTGGCGCCTGGACGCTCTCCCTCTCCATATACCCTGGCTGTTGCATATTTGCCCACGAATTTCACTTCCTTATCTGCCTCTGCGTGGTATTCTGCTAGTGTATCTTTGAGTGTATCGTGCAGTGTGGGATCATCTGTGGTCTGCGTTGCTCTCTCTAGATCTTCTAGCGTTCCTTCCAAGCGCTTCAGACGGTCTCTAATTGATTTGAGCACGCCAGAGTGTTTAGATATCGCCTCGCCTTGTTCATAAACCTAGAACGTTTCCCAGACCGTGGTGAAGTGAGGGACAGAACCTATATTTGTCTCTAAGAAGGGTTCCTTAGCCTCCTGCATCTCCGCTCTAAATAGTTCATCTAATAATGCATAAGGGGGGACCCGCCATGTATACGGGGTGGCCTTTTAAGCGGGGCAATCAAGACTAGGTGCACCGGCGAATGATCAGAATAGGTTCGGGGGAACACCTCACAGTCCCGAAGAGAGTGCTGTAGTGTCCGTGAGAGAGTGAGAGAAACCAGTAATCTATTCTGGTGTGCAGGTTGTGGGGTGCAGAGTAGCTCGTGAAGCCCCAAGGTAGGGATGACCGATAACGCCAGCCATCAAACATGTTTAACTCTGTTAGCGTGTCTAATATAACTTCTGCTGCTTGCGAGCGGCATCTTGGCGGACCCCCAGAGCGATCACGGTAGTGTGCAATTAAAGTCCCCCTCCAGATCTGTGGTGCATCAGGCAACAGTCTAGCAATCCTTAGGAGTTCAGAGTAAAATTGTGGGCAATCAAAGTTGGGGCCGTATACATTTATCAGTAGATAATCTATGCTCAGTCCTCTACATCTAGATATCATGTAACGGCCATTTGCATCTGTATGTAATTCCTCAAGGGTGAGTTTGGATGCAGGGTTGATCGACCTCAGTACCCCTCGGGCATGCGTGGTGAATCCCGCTGCATGGAACGTGCCTCTTATTCCACATTTGAGCCGTGGGAGATCCGACATTGGGAATGTGCATCTCCTGGAGGAGTGCCACATCCACATTGTGCCTTTTGGGATAAGACATAACTTTTCTGGTTTTACGTTGATCATTAAGTCCTCTGATGTTCCACGTCAGGAGCCGCAGGTCAGTACTCATTATCCATAACGGCGTCACAGTGGCATGCGAGTATTGGCAGTTAGGGCTGCTGCCCTGATAGCGCGTGGAGCATGTCAGGCACGTGTAGTATCCTGTTTTACTCGTGGGATGGGGTATCATGTTCAGTGTACGCAATTGCTTGCGGAGTTCGATGTGGAGTGTAACAAAGAGGAACAGGAGCAAAAACCAAAGCAAAAAACAATCACAAACATACTGCCCTCCGACCCACCTCCCACACCATGCCACCCCCCCAACTGTGCACCGTGAAGTTTCTCCGCCCCCTCCCCCGAATAAGAAAAACAACCCATTAATTATCTATATAGTGTGTAACACGCAGGGGCGGATGTTACCGAAGTGCCATAGCAACGCCATCAGCAGATTCACATATATAGAATTAAATAATAACATACCATTTAACCACCTATAAACGTGATTGTGCATAACTGCAACATATAATACCAGAAGATGAAAGGATAGGTTGGGGAAATCACCTATCACCCTGTTACAAAACAAAGCCACTGGGCGTGCTCTACCCCTTTTGCAATATACTGGTATTCAACCAACATTACAGATCAGAACTAGTAACTTGTGGTTAGTGTTCACTGGTGAAGGCCTTCTGTCCTCAATCAGCTGCAGCCCAGCATCAACGAGAGTGAGAAGGATCCAGGCACCCAATGTCTCTGGGAACCATCAACACAGGAACATTATGATACTGAATAGTCATAGATGAGGTGGAAAACCCTAGTCATTGTTCTCTAGAGAGCTGCCTCTCTCTTCCGCCTCTGCCGCCGTTGTTCCATCTTGTGTCAATACTTTCCTCACCCTCTTAAGTAAGTCTTTAGTGCTTTCTGCAACAGCCTAGGGTCCGTGAAGATGCGCGAATAGCCATCCATGATGAGTTTCAGCTTGGCAAGATAGAGCATGGCATAGGAGATATTATGATCCCGGAGGTGCCGTTTGATGGGGTTGAATTGGCGGCGCGCCTCCTGCACTCTGCCCGTGAAGTCAGGATAGAGGGAGATGGTTGAGCCCTCATATTTGAGTTCTCCTAGTTCTCTAGCGCACCTCAACGCCGAGTCTCGGTCGTGATATTTCAGGAGCCTAGCTATTACCGGGCGCGGCGTGGCACCCGGTGCCGGTCTTGTCCCTAGTGAGCAACTTAGTTTGCGTTTTATCCACTCCACCCATGCTTTCAGCTACTATGTGCGGAAGTCAGGATCGCAGGGCTGCAGGTGCAATAGAAGATGCCGCCGATCAGTTCAAGAGTCCATTTAGCACGTGCCAGCTAGTATTCCAGCTAGTATTCCAGTTGCGCTTGTGATAGATCCCCCACGCAGCCAACGTCCAGCTATATCCAAGTCTCAGCGTGGCAGAGTGCTCGTGACTGCAGAGTCAGAAGACAAGGCAGTGGTCAGGGCACCGTATGTATAGTCACAGGGGAGTATGTGTGAAATAACGCTCCCAGGCATACAATCAATTACACAATAGATTAAACAAACTAGTGCAGTTTAGAAAAAATACATTTTTAATATAATTAAAAGGAATGATAAAATTCAGTGCAATTAATCAGACTTGATAAAATAACAATATGGTGATACATGTGTATTCACAAGAAATTAAAAAAGGTTAGATGGCATCCAGTCGACGCGTTTCGACATTAAGAATATGCCTTCATCAGGACTTTACCATCAATTTCTGTAAAAAAGATCACAACAATGTTTTAATGTTTTCGTCTTCTATCGTCAAATGATATAACTGAACTAGTTTCACGTTTGTTCACAAAATTCTATTGGTAAGAAAGGTATATAAATTTCTGATATACCGCTTTTTATAACTAAATATCAGACACCTATGCGTATACCCAAGAACTCTAGAACAAGCCCTATTATGTTTGGTGTGTGCAAACAGGGAGGTTCACTTCATGGCAATATATTTACATGGTTCAAACTTTTACCTTTTCAACATAATACATCTCAATGTGCTTTAACAATGGTAAAAACAATTTTCATAATCACAGATTCAGAGAATTAGCATGGTACTTATTCATTCTTTTTTCATGATACATTTACTTATTTAAATTACCTCAGTTTGCATATGACTCTTGTTCTAAGAAAACCTATCAGCTTTTAGGCACAAGAATAGACAAAAGATAGAAAGAGAGGACGGAAAAATACTAGTAGTGTTTTATATATTTCTTCTATGTTGACCCTTACTATAATTAACTAACTAACACCATGATTACATACATTTTATTTTCTTACCTAAAGTAGTACTCATGTACAAAGACAGTACTATTCTCTTGTAGCATTGATTTATTTAAGGTCCAGAGAGATGACACTTCCCTATAAATAGAAACATGCATTTTAGCTATTGGCAGCTGTATTCTTATTTGTGTATGGGGGTGGGCATGATTAAAATAACTTACCCCTAAAGAGTTATGGTACATTCCTCATCTGGGGTCTGTTTTTCGGTGTGGCACCACGACTAATGTACTTTTATACAGATTAAAACCTAATATTGTGAGATAAAATAAAATACACACAGAAATGGACTTTTGTTCTCAATAAGGCTACCTTTGTTTTTACAGGCTAGATGCAGCTATTGTTAATGCTTACCAAGGATTATTCATGCGCTGTCTCTTAAAGTTGCCACTCATTCCTCATGATGTGGTATTCAACAATTAGTGTATGTATATATCTTTTAGGCGTCGTGTCTACTGCTCAGTTAGACTGCCGTTTGCATATTGCTCCTGATAACAAAGAGAGAGGGCAAGGGGTTTAAGACCTTTTCATTGTTCATCTTGTTCAACAGTTTACGCAATTTTGTTTTAAAGTAGAGGCTCTCCTCCATTGCTATGCAGCGCCACACCTGTTTTTCCTATAACCGTTGTAGCTTTTAACGAGGGACTGATTTGGACAGCTTAACTAAATAACGGGACGCTTACGCTTAAAAGCGCTCCATGTTGAGAGCCCTTTTATCTGCAAAAGCGCTCCGTATTAAGAGCCCGTTTACCTGCACTTAATGAGGCGCTGATTCTTTTTAATTCCGTTCTCCCCTCGCAGTCAAAGTTCTCAGTGTACGGCAATGGCGTCACAATCACTATTTTCTGTTTGCGCCACTAAAAGGTCCGATGCTCGGTACGTATCACCCCTCCTGAGCAAAGTAATAACAGCAGATGGCGAAGCAGTAGCGCTGTTCCGCACCCAGGGGGCCCCTGCAAGCGGGGGAGATCACCAGTGGGGCCTCTCACCCTCTGCCGCGCTTCTTGTCGCAAACTGGTGCTAAGGCAAAACTACCAAGGTAGCTGCCCCCCAGTAGGCCCTCTACAAGTAGCAGCAGTCTCTCTGGTTCTTTCGGCCTGCAGGCTGTATATGGCTATGGGAGTGTCGGGCCGCACAGTAGGCTATGGCTCAAGGGCTCCGCGTCCAGCGCGGTGCAGCACTGCAGCTCTCCCACTTTCTTCACTGCAGCTCTCACACGTTCTTTAGCCGAACAAGGCCCCCGTGTCCCCAGGCACACACGGATCTCCAGCCGCCGCAGGAGCACTCGCTGTGAAAAGCGGCGTGTTGCGCCCAGCGGGGAGAACCAGACTACGTCTCCTCGCTCCGCTCTCACCCCACTGCACGCACAACACAGTCCGCGTCAGGCCAGCGGTCACAGCCCTGCGAGGAGCTCACCTCCGGTGGGTCCACGCAGATAGTCACGGGCTCTAGGACCAAACCTTCTCCATTTTAGAAAAGCTCTAAAAACTCTCTTTTTTCCCTGATCTCTTCTCTTCTCTTCCGCTGCTGCTCCCTCTTGATTGTCTAGGTTCTAGCGCTGGGATGCTTACGTGTTACTACGCGCTCTACAAAAACCTTAAATAATAAATAAATAGGCGGGTCAAAATGCCGGTCGTAGCGCCGTCACTCCTCATTTTTGCACTGTTTCTATCCCACTGGCCAATAACCCCCAGATACCACTACTTCTAGACAAAGCTGTCATTACGTGCGTACATTCAGGAACCTTTCACTGTACTCCATTGCCCTACTGTTGATACCCCTCATGCTGTGTCTGGAGCTCTTTCCTGTATTGTTATGTTTATAGTTGCTAACTTATGATAGTTGCATTGGATCACATACACATGGTAATGCCCCCCCTTTTTCCTCCCTTCCTTCACTCTGCCCCCCCCTTTCTATTCAACTGACATTGCTGTTGTGTTTACTGTTTCTAACAATAAATTCCAATAAAAACATATTTTACCAAAAAGAAAAACATGTAGTTCCAGCCAGTAATAAATCTGAAAGATCTCAATCAGCTTGTCATGTATTGCCATATCACAATGGAAATAGTAGTTAGTCTCAGAGGTATTGTCCTTTCTGGTGTCTGGATTTGAAGGATACTTATTTGGCAGTTTCAGTTTGACACAATCACAAGAGGTATCTGCAGTTTTGTGGCTAGGTCTAGCATACATGTTCAAGTGCCTTCCATTTGGCCAATTCTTCATTCTGTGAGGTTTTACCAAACTGATAAAATCAAGTTACAGCAGATCTGAAGTTCCAGGGGCTAAGCATGTTCGCATAGTTGGACAATATGATATTGTGAGGCCAGGAAAATAATCTATTGCTTGAGCAGGTACAGATGGCCATAGAATTAATCCATTCTCCTGGCTTTATTGTAAATGTGATAAAATCTGATCTGGAACCCTCAAAAAAGATGGAGTTTTTGGGGTTAGTATTAAACTCAGACTGAAATGTTCTTTTATTTCCATAGGCAAAGTTAAAGGTAATAAAGAAAGAGTTGAAGATGACATTAGCGCAACTGCAGGTTTCCTTTAGCATCTTGCGAACCTGGTGGATCTTCTCTTTCCATGACCCTGTAACTACACAGCTCCCCAGTGACTAAAATTTAGGCATTACAGGCCTTGAATACTCAAAGATGGTTCTGTGAGACATAGAACCCAAAGAGGAAATCAGCCTGTGGTTATGCTTTGTAGAACATCTCCGGTTGCTCGCAGACCTGCCAGAACTTTTAGAGTCTGCTTCAGGGTATATCAAAGCCTGAAATGCACAAGTTGCAATTCAAGCATATAATTTAGCTTGGGGGGTTTGGAATGGCTCATGTATGGAAAAGGGTATCGATCCCGTTTCGCAATATGTCACAAGAATTTTACGTTTCCTGGCATCTTTTGCTGCTGGTCAGAAGTCCTAAAGGATTAATAATGAGTACAAGTCAGTGATATCAACGGGACATCAAAGATTTGATGGTAAACTGGTTGGGGAACACCCTGTGGTTTGCAGGTTCATGAAAGGGATTAGATGTGCAAATCCTCCTAAATCCAGGTATTCAGTGTAATGCAATATCAATTTGCTGTTGCAAATGTTCCAATCATGGGAGGATAATAATCTTTCAAGTTACTATCTGGTAAGTTGGTTATGCTGCTATGTCTAGTATTATATAAGAATCTCTAAGATGCATTATCTTTGGATAATTCTACAATATATTTCTCGCTAATGATGGGCTTCTTTTACAAGGCGTATCAAGAATCCCTCTGTCTCTATAAAGTTTCCTTCATTCCTCTAGCATCTTAAGTTGTGCGTTGTGAGGTTCCTTGAGCATGATGTGAAGGTGAGTGACCACTTAAAACATCTGACCCACAGTTATTGATTTCATTTTGCAAACCATTCAAATGGTGTCTGCAACTACCATAAGTAGATAGGTTAAGGGGGTGATAGTCCTTGCAAGGTTGGATAAAGGATGTTTTGGGACTCACTCCGCCCGCGGTGCTACAGCATCAAGAGCATTTTGGGCAGAGGCTAGATT
Source organism: Lissotriton vulgaris (assembly GCF_964263255.1). Lineage (NCBI taxonomy): Eukaryota > Metazoa > Chordata > Amphibia > Caudata > Salamandridae > Lissotriton > Lissotriton vulgaris. Next base: position 8,831 of record NW_028249313.1, read on the forward strand.
AGAGGACATCCTGAAATCAGTAGATTAATCCAGAGTGTCAACGTCTAAGACATTTTATTGTAAGGCAATCAGTATGTGGCAATGATAATTGTTAATATGCTTTAAACATGCATATTATGATCCTCCTGTTTTGTAATAAAATTGCAGATTCTTCTAACCAGTCAGTGAAGGAGACGCCTGATTTAATTAAAGATAAAGGAAGCAAATATCATCGCACCACTAAAACATATGCCTGCCCTGATGATAGTGGTAATATGATGATCTCAAACAGACTATTAGTTATAATTTCCTCATCTTAGAATTACCCCCAGGCGTCAGACTGGATCAGGAGATTTTTTTCTCAGCAACACCCCTGTGCGTCGGTAGGTGATGTCGGTCTACTCCGCGTTCGTCGTCGGCATCGTGATCGCCGAGATGATGTCGCGGTATCTACTTAGACGACGCCCCTGCACGCTGACGTCAGTTCTTTCTTTTTCCGCACCGGTCAGTGCAGAGCTGGAGAGAGCGGTACCCCAAGTCACTTTTTGACTAAACTGTTTCATATTTTGTCAACATCCTTTTCGAGTCATTCGGCTTTTGGTGCACGTAGGGATGTCCCATTGTCGGACCGGCTTCAAGCCTTGTAACTCCTGTCATAAGCTGATGTTTGTCACAGATCTGCACCTTGTGTGCCTCTGGTGCTCGGAGTGTGACCATGACCCGAAGTCGTGCTCCAACTGACCGGCCATGAACCCGAAGTCTTTGCCGATTCAGTCCCGAAAGCTTCTGGAGGCCCGGCAGCTGGCTACGCCCTGCTTGAGGTCCCGGTCAAGAGGAAGGTTGCAGGACCGGTCGCAGAGCCACCACCATAATTCTTCATCAAAGTCTTCGTCATCGGGTAAGTCAAAGCACAGGAAGAAGGTGAAGCATCGTCGCTCTTTGCCTTCTCCCTGTCTGTCAACCGACGCGACACGGTACGTGGAGGGTCTTCGTCCTCCGGCTCCACCCTTTAAGCCTGCTGGGGCGGTTCCGAGCTTCCCTCCCTTCCCAGGAGCGGGAGCATCCTCTGCCCAGCTTTGTGCTTTTTACGAAGCCCTCCATTCCATCTTTGGGCAGCCCAACACCGCTGGCGCGCCTTGAGGCCCCATGGACTCGGAGGGGGGCCCTAGGCCTTCGATGCTGACGGCTCTGGCCTCGGCGCTGCAGGGCCCCCAAGGATCCAGGCATGGATCCGGATTGGTGCGGTCGACCTCATGGTACCTTCCCCTGCGGCGATTTCTCTGATGACGCCAGTTGCCATAGGCGTCCGTAGCCGGTGTCGACCCCAGCCTCCCCCTCAACTTGGACATTGAGCCGGACCGGCGCCAGAGGGTACTTTTGTACTGGACCGCTGTTCTTCCCTGGCGTTCCTTATTGCAATGAGTGGCAGCCAGAGGAGGATGAGGAGGACTGAGAGGGGTCTGTGGATCCTCTGGCAGACCAGCTTTAAGAGTCAGACTGGAGAGAGGAGTTGGGTGATGCCATTGATCTTTATACTTACCCAAACCTTGGTATGCTTTCTCCCCCTACCGTGGCTACGGAGGAGGGAGCTTCCTACACTGTGGTGTTTTGTAGTGCAGCTGAGTCCTTGATCCTTGAGCTTCCTACGGTGGTGGTCAGGACTAACCTCCTGACTGAGGTTCTTCAGCCGGCAGCAGCCTCTTCGGAGCCCTTAATGACTTTCAATGAGACCCTCACTGACGTTCTTCTGTGCTCCTGGTCCAAGCCCAGCCCAGGGGCTCCTGTGGATAGGATGATCGCCCGACGCCACGGCCCGGCACAGTGCGACCCACTTTTCGTCTCCCAACACCCTACCCTGAGACCTTGGTGGACCAAGCCTCATCTAAGAAAGGAAGCACTTTCCCTACAGCTCCTCAAGATAGGGAATCCAAGAAGCTGGACTATCTTGGGAAGAAGATGTTTGATTCTGCCAGCTTAGGACTGTGGTTGGGGAACACGGCATGTCTCTTGGACTGTTACACACATTCAGTGTGGGACATGGTTGCGCAAGTGCTGCTACAGTGCCCGGAGGAGGCCCCGGTCATGCTTGCCCACGCTGTTGCTGAGGGTCGAGATGCAACAAAGTTCACCATCCGGTGTGGACTGGATACTGTTGACTCGCTGGGTAGGATGATTTCCACATCACTATCCCTGAGGCGCCTCTCCTAGCTGAGAACCTCTGGCTTCTCTGGGGATGTCCAATCTACCCTTTTGGACATGCCCTTTGATGGCCACCGGCTGTTTGGCGACAAGGCAGACAAGGCGCTAGTGCCTTTCAATAACTCTAGTGCTATGGCCTTGCCCTTGGCCCTTGCAGTGATTTTTTACCCCATTGAGTCTGCCTTTTGCCCCATTTGTGGCCATGGAAGGGGTGCTCCACCACGTTCCACCCAGAGCCACAGGGCCGCGCAAGCCACCCAGCCTCTGCGCGGGACGCAATGTGGGACCTAGCGTCTTGGGTCTGGGGGCTAGAGGGCGGGCCAGTCCACCAATGCCCTACCTGCAGCTGTCTCCAAACCTTCCTAGTCTGACTTTTCAGGGCCACCAGTTGCCACTGGGGGGCAGGATCCGCCATCACCTCCCCCACTGGCACAACATCACTTTAGACAGGTGAGTTTTGCTGATAGTCCGAAGGGGCTACTCCCTCCCCTTCGAGACTACCCCTCCCTCCATTCCACCAACACTCCATTGCATGTCGGAGGATCACTTGGCCCTTCTTCGTCAGGAATTTACGGCTCTCTTGGCCAAGGGAGCTATCAAGCGAGTCCCTGTGCCAGAAGTAGGTTGTGGTTGTTATGCCCACTTCTTCCTGGTACCCAAGGAGGATAAAGGCCTGCTTCCCATCTTTGGCCTCAGGGACGTCAGCTGCTTCCTCCGGAAGGAGAAGATCAAAATGCTGACATTAGCCCAGGTCCTTTCTGCCCTCAACCCTGGAGACTGGATTGGTAGTGTTGGACTTGCGGGATGCTTATTTCCACATCCCTGTTCTTCCAGCTTACAGGCGTTACCTACGGTTCACAGTAGGCCACAAGCATTTTCAGTTTACTGTGCTCCCCTTTGGCCTTACCAGTGCCCCTCGAGTGTTAACGAAAGTGATGGTGGTGGTCGCAGCTCATCTGCGCAGGTTAGGGGTTCCAGTCTTCCCTTATGTCGACGAATGACTGTTGAAGGCGAGCCGCCCCAGGCTGTCGTCTCCCAGCTCCAGACTAAGGCGACCTCCTGCACTCGCTGGGGTTCACTATCACCATTTGCAGTGGTGGCTAGCGGACTAGGATTGGGTCAATGGCAGATCCCTCTCCCTTCCCCAATGAGAGTTTACAGTGGTGACAGATGCATCACTCCTGGGATGGGGCGGCCACATGGGAGAGGCGGAGATCAGAGGCCTCTGGTCACCAGCGGAGTCCAGGCTCCACATAAACCTTCTGGAGCTCTGTGCAATTTGTCTTGCACTGAAGGCATTCCTTCCTTCTGTCAGAGTAAGGGTAGTGCAGGTGTTCCCGGAAAACACCTCCGCCATGTGGTACTGCAACAAACAGGGCGGGGTAGGGTCGTGGACCCTATGTTACGAGGCTCTTCGCCTCAGGGCATGGCTGGAACATCAGGGCCGGTCCCTGGTAGTACAACACCTGGCAGGTTCTCTCAACGCCATGGCGTATGAACTCAGTCGCTGGTGCATGATGGATCAAGAATGGCGTCTTCACTCAGAGGTGGTGCAAGGTCTCTTTCAGCAGTGGGGAGAGCCTTGGTTAGATATGTTCGCCACTGAAGAGAACACGCAATGTTAACAGTTCTGCACGTTGCAATTACCAAGGCAGCACTCGCTCAGTGACTCTTTCCGTCGAGAGTGGAATTGCGGCCTTCTATACGCCTTTCCGCCTGTACCACTTCTGCCCAGAGTGCTGAAGAAGATCAAGCACGACCGGGCCCAAGTCATTCTTTTGGCTCCAGACTGGGCACGAAGAATCTGGTATTCCGAGGTCTTGATCCATACACACTAACCCAAAGACCTTGGTGGGGATGGAACCTAGAGGCACGGGGCCTAGGGACTAGCCAGCCTCCTATCTAATATGTATACACTCAAATGGGCTGCCTCTCGTGTGGGTTCCTGCAGTTTCCTACAGAGGTATATTGAGATGCAGCACCAGTGGGGGCATCTCATAAAAAGTTACGGACTGTCCTCACACACCGCCCGGTGTCATGCTTCATCATCGGCTGTCCTCGCCCTCTAAAAACTTTGTTTGATAGAGGGCGGACATACACCTGGAGACAGGGATACACTTCTAAAGGTAAGTGGTGGGCGTGAGAAAGTGTAAGGTGATCTAAAAACCAGTACATTTGTCACTGGACTGTTTATTTAAGGAGCAAATGTATGGTATTAAAATAGGTGAACAGTGATCTGGGACGTTATTCTCCCTTCACCGTGTTAAGTGTGGTCAACATGTTTCTTCATTTGTGTCCCCGAAGGGTACGTAGCATTCGTCAGGACCAAAGGGTTTCTAACTATGGGCGCTGCCTTTACGCATCTAGTGCAAGAAGGACCTGCCACTCAAGGGACTGGGGCTGTGGGGGTCAAGCTACCCGTTTGGTGTAGTACCAATGTAAGTGATTTTGTAGGAAAAAAGGGGAAACAAGAAAAGACATACAAACTAAATGTGTAAGTATATTTACAAATGGCAAACTTTGCCATCCAAGCCAAGTCACACCTATTACGCGTGTGGTGTGGTCTTTATGAGACATGTGGCAAGTATATGTGTCATCATACATCCAATGAAATGATGGCAATCCTTTACTTACCCTAAGATACTATCCTATTTGCTCCATGGGAGGGCGAGGGTGGAAGGGCCTACTGTGAATTTCTGCAATGGAGAGGTACAGAGGGTTAGGGCCTATTTGGGTATCCACACAGCTGTGACACAAATGTCCAACATACCATATTATGCAGTAAAAAGTTTTATGCCCAGTGTAGGCAAGACACACATAGGCTTTCAGCAGAAAGTGAAACAAAATGTTCACTTTCACAACCATATGTGGCACTCATATTCTTACTGTCTGAATTCAGCACTTCCAGCCGTTGCATCTAAAGGCATCCTCTCGGTCTCCCCAACGGTGGAGAATGTTGAAAACCAGAGGATTTAAATACTGCGGTCAAGTGGTTAATTAATTGTCATGTACGCACTAATAGGAAGCGCGTGGAGTACATCCTGTGTCCCGTTAGGGCCGGGTCGGGGCACCTGGTGTGGGGTGTGTCTGATTTCACCTGCTCACATTGGGTGAAAAAGGGGTTTTCACCGCCTAGTAGCTAGTGATCCCAAGGTGCGCACGCCTACTAAGTGTAGAGCACACTTGGACAGATCGTCGCGACCACTGGGTCTGAAAACGTGGCTGCACATGCGCGGGGTTGATGTTCGTGCTCTGCGCATGCGCGCTAATCTTTTAAGAGTCAGCATCACATTCTGGGATCATAACTCATCGATGCGGGATATGCCTTGTAGTCAATATCCAGGCTACACGCACCACTCTCTCTATTGTCAATGTCACATTAATAAATGTGAATGCATCGCTATTATGTCCTACTAACTGCATTCATATGGTAGATTACTGCTCTAGCGCTACGTTGTTGTTAAGTCGTGAAGTATACCACTCGGTCTCTCCCTTGACAATTATTGGTTATAAAGAAGGGGACCTAGGTGCAATGATCTCTATTTATTTGCATGTCCCTCGTTTGAGCCTCCGCGGGGTTACACAGTAAGACTTATCTAACCCAATCATAGTATGCTGAGTACCACCCAGAGTTTACAGAAATTTAGATAATACAATGGTTAGGTAAGACTAGCGGTAGCTGCTATCTACCCTGTGGTAATACCCAAACCTATATTTGCGTGGACTGCCCGCATGTGGGCTTATTCTTTAAATGTCATGGTCCCAGAGCCCCTTCTGCAATGGTATACAACTGCATGAGTCAGTGATGGGTCTGTACATTGGGTAAGGCCTGGTCACCTTGCCAACTGTAACCATGGTATTTCATCATTAAGGCCTTTCTCCCATGTATGTAACCTGTACATCCACCATTGTTCCTGGATGTATAGTTGTCTGCAAATGTCGTTTTTTTTGTTTTTTCATTACCTCCAGAATGACCCAATGTAGATCGGAATCACTATGTTTTTTTTCTGTGAAGTGTTTCGTCAGTTTTGTGTTTGTTTTCCTGCACCGGATGGTGCTGCGGTGTTCGCTGATCCTTATTTTCACCTTCCTTGTTGTCATCCCAACGTACTTCAGATTGCATGGACAGGTCAGTAGATAGACTACGTTTTCCGTATTGCAATTACTGAAGTCTTTTAGTCTCCTGGGGTTGTCCTTGCCAATGTCAACTTCCTTAGTAGTGGTAGTCAAGCGGCAGCACACACAGTTGCTGCACGGGTAGTGGCCTGTTGGGCTTGGTTGGCTCTATGGGGTCATCTGGTTTTCATTGTCATCGTTGGGGATCTTCAACTGTACCAGGTCATCCACCAAGTTCCTACTCCGTTTGAACGCAAAGATTGGGGATTCCCACTTCGGATTTCCGCTGTTCAAGATTGCCCATTTCTTCTTAATAATGTTCTGCACTCTATTTGAAACGGGAGTGTACGCGGCTATGCATACCAAACGGTCTGTTTGTTCCTCCGGTGTGGTCTCCAGAAGGGCTTCCCGATTATTGTTCTTCACCCTCTTCCTCACTCGTTTGACCATTCGACTCGGGTAGTGCCTTTCCTGGAGCTTGCTTTCTAGTTGTTCCGCCTGTGCTTGAAATGTGCCTACCTCAGAGCAGTTCCTCCGTACTCTGAGGAATTGTCCGACTGGCAGATTTTCACGTAGCGCTCTCGGGTGATAGCTCTCATGGAGGACAAGACTATTCCTGTCTGTTGGTTTAATGTGTACTTCGGTGGAGATTCCTTCCTTCGTCAGGGTTATGTCCAGATCTGGAAAAACCGCTTGTTTTTTTTCAATTGTGTGAGTAAATCTTAGCTGGGGGTCTTTACCGTTGACCCACTCCACAAACTGCATGGCTTCATCTGTTGTGCCCTTCCAGATGATCAGGACATCATCTTTATACCGCTTCCATGTTCTCATCTGAGTTGTAAAAGGATTGGCGGGATTGAAAATGTAGTCCTCTTCAAAATAACGGACGTACAGGCACACCATACTTGGTGCAAAAGTGCTGCCCATGGACGTGCTCTTCACCTGGTGGTATAGTGTGTCCTCAAACTCGAAAAACCTTTCAGTGAGGTCTAGTTCTGCGCACTCCATGATGAAATGCGTAAGTGTCATGTATGTCCATTCTTGGTCCTGAAGGATTCGTTCCACCACTTCCAATGTGCGCCTCTGGGGGATGCTCGTATAGAGCTCTTCGATGGCCATAGTTATGAACATATCTTCATTGATGTCGGTCTCCAGGTACCTTAAATGGCAAAGTACGTCCTTGGTGTCTCTCAAATAAGACCGGGATTTTTGCACAATTGGTTTCAAGAACCAATCGCAAAATTGAGACAGGGGTTCTAGTGCAGAACCTATTCCCGACACTATCTATCTTCCCGGTGGTGGGATCTGTTTTTGTGGATTTTGGGAAGGGTGTAGAACCTGGTTGTACTTGGCTCTGTGTTGATGAGAACATCTGCCTCATTTTTGGAGATCCAGTCACAGGTCTCAGCTTCACTGACCATACTCTTGATTTTGTTCATGATCCGGGGTGTGTGGTCTTCAGGGTGTTCCTCATAGCTCGTCGTGTCTGATAGGAGGCGTAGGCACTCTTCCATATACATGGTGTAATTCATCAGGACTATCGCCCCTCCCTTGTCCGCTGGTTTCACAACCAACTCATGGTTGTATTTAAGTTGTTCGAGGGTCGTTCTCTGGCCTCTGCTCATGTTTTGGAAACCCCTTGTGTTCTTGAAATCGATTTACATTACAGGAGATGTTTTGGGTTGGCAGGGAGAAAGTAGATTTTTTTCTTAGACAGTGTTGGTTTGGTTGTTGTCCAGTCCTTCTGCCTCACCGAAGAAGTCTTTCAACTTTATCTTCCTAAAGAACAGAGCTAGTTCTGTGTTAAGGAAGAAAGCATCATTATATGGGGTAGAGACAAAACCTAATCCTTTTGCGAGAACGCCCTCTTCTTCCGTGATGAGTATATGATTGCTCAGGTTCAGAATGTTCGTCATGCTTTGCTCATTGTTAGGGAAGTGCCCCTGCCCCTGCTCTATGTCACTGGCCCGCTGATGGTTGCCTCGTCCTCCCATTGTACCCTGGTTGTTCTTCTTGGTTTCTGTCTGCCCCTTCCGCTTCCTTGGCCCCTGAATAAAAAAGGCTGCTTTCCTTGCTGGAGCCCAAAACCAGGTGGGAAGAATTGCTGTGGCCAGAACCCAAATGGCTGAATCGGTGGTGCGAACTTTAGTTGGTTAGGGTTCTGATATCTTCGGGTCTGTTGTCCCCGTGCTTTCAACACTACGACTGTCGCTCCTTTCCTCCCCTAAACTGTAGGTCCAATTCTGGGGTGTAGGTCTGAAGCGTGATTGCTGTTTTGGTGCTGGTTGTTGCTGGCGTTTATCGTAGTGTTCATCAGTTGTGTAGGGGTACACTGTCTCCTGTTTGAATTTCTGGACATCTCACTGTAATTGGGTAATCTTCGATTGTGTAGGATACTCCCTATATGCCGAATGATTGTTATTTATTTCTTCAAGTTTCTTCTTGAAAACGGTCACATGAATTAAAGTCTTAAGTTTGCTTTCGCTCTGGTGTATTTCCACCAGCAGAGCATCTGCTAGCTGTCTGGCCGTATTTATAATCAACAGTCTTGGGTGCATTTCCAGGCAATGCTGGACCAGTTGATCCTGAATTCTTTATTATTTAAGAACAGTCTAGGCTTGTTCCTTACTGCCGTGTGGCGGCTTTCCGCGATCCCGGGCGCCGCAGGGTACATGCAGACATCGGGACACTCACTTCCGGCCGGAAGTAGTGTCTCCGTCTAGTCCTCCACCACAGACTTTGGGATACTCGCTTCCGGCCGGAAGTGGTGTCCCGTTCCAGTCCTTCACCGCAATGAGCACTTCCGGGCCAGCACATTTAAAAGTGCGTGAAGCCGCCGGATCGGTGCTTCTAATACTACCTGACAGACGCGCTGGAGCCCAGCAGACGCCGAGGGTTTCTTCAGGTCACGGTAACGCTGCCATTCCTCACGCGTTACGTGACTGCTTCCGTCTGTACCTTTGATGTCAGCCGCGCAGGAGCGCAGCTGATTACTCACTCACGAAGCAGCTGCAAAGGCACGCTGCTACTCCCAGCCTTGGTTCGCTTTTGTTGGCAGTGGCACAGGAGCGTTACTGCCTGTTTGTAGTTCGAAGTGTAGGTGCACTTTGCCTTCTGGTTCCTCTGTTGTTTTGCCCGAGGCGCAGGAGCGCTTGACATCCTTTCCTTTGGACATACAATTGCCTTGGCGGTGGCGCAGGAGCGCTACTGCTTGGCTCCTACACGCAGAAAGCGTAGGAGCATTGTTCATTTGGGCCGCGCTATAGCGCTTACCCTGGAGTTCTTGTTCTTGCCTACTTTTCAGCGCAGAAGCGCTTTTCTTTACGTTCTATTGGTTCCTTTTTGGTCCTGGCGCAGAAGTGTCTCATTCTTCGTTTCCCTAGCCACGGACGTGAGGCTCCTGGACGACACTGCACTGGCCTCTTCCTTAAGACAACCCGAACAATAATAATTGGTGAGTGTCAGAAACAGGGGCTCCTGTCTGCATGTGTCTTGTGGGGTGTTGTCCAGCACGCGCGTAGTACCTAGCCCTAATCTGTTTCTTGTTCCCTCAGCTGTGCCAAGACCCGTCCCAACGACCCTACCACCAAAGCCACTTCCTTGGTTCCTTTTGGCCCCCATCCCTGGATCCATCTCATTCTTGTCGGGCGTTATTCCCCGCGAGGGTTTGTTGGGATCAGGGGCGGTGGTTTCTGTCGTCTCTGCGGGATTGCCTCACAAGCCCAGGTGAGTCTTGTGGGGTACTTGACAGAATTAGAAGCCCACGTTCATACAACCTGCTAGACGACATGGGAGACCCGGAGGTAACCCTGCAGGACATAGCAGCCTTGCTGGCTGCCATGCAGGCAGAGAACCTCAGCTTACGTCAAGATATGACGGAACCACAGGGCCAAGTGGTGGCAGGCTTCACCAACCCATGGGTAACCACTCCTAGTCCCAGAATCCGAACAGAAGGGTTGCTTAGACCACCTACGTTCTCCTTTGGAGGGTCCTCCTCTGCCACCGGTCAGGATACGGCTATCCAGGTCATCACGCCCCACCCGGTGCAACTGGCCCCACCCGAACGCTTCTATGGCGACAGCACCAAGTATGGTGTCTTTATCCACCAATGCCATTTGCATTTCATGGCCAGAACAGCTGCTTTCCCTGACGATGCATCAAAAGTGGCATTCATACTGTCCTACATGGGCGGGGACGCAGCGCAGTGGTCCATCTCGCTGGTTGAAAACGACGACCCCATGGTAAACCACTTGCCCACGTTTAAAGAGACCATGCGACGGATGTTCGCTCGCCACACGTTTGTACAAGCCGCCGACAACCAATTGCTTGGGTTAAAGCAAGGAAATAGTGACCTGCTTAACTATATCACGACCTTCAGTTGCCTGGTTATCGAGGCACAATGGCCTGAGGACAAAAAGGCGTCGGTGTTTTACCGAGGGTTGCAGGACGACTTGAAGGACCTTATCGCCCAACACCCCGACCCACCAGACATGATAGGACTGTTTATCGACATGGTGGTCAAGATGAACTTCCGGGTGCAAGAGAGAAAAACCGAAAAAGGGAAACACAGCAACAACCGTTTCCTCCCAATCACAGAAAAGGTCTAAGACAAAGGCAAGGAGAATGCCTCCTCGCCTAGCGACACCCATGAACCGATGCAGATTGGCGGCGTCAGAGGGGCCCTAACCAGCCAAGAGAGAGAAAGAAGGAGGAAACAGAACCAGTGCCTCTATTGCGGTAAGAGCGTTCACTTCGTCAGGGAGTGCCCGGTGAAACCCAGCCGCACACGGAACAAACGGCCTTACGCCTTGCCCATCACAAAGGAAACAAGGCGGGAAACGAGACAACCCAGTAGACATGGGGGTCCGTCCTCTGGGTTTTTCTTCCTGCACCACCGCGATCCCTGCAGTCTTCGATGGCAACCATCACATAGGCATGGAAGTAACCTTGCGGAACCAAAAAGGCTCCTCTTGGACCATCGTCGCAATGCTTGATTCCGGAGCCACCGGCAACTTCATCGACACCGTCTATTCACAAACCCTGGGAATGAGCATGGTGCCTAAAAAACAACCAGAAACCGTAAAAGCCGTCGATGGTACTGATCTGACCTCCGGTCTCATCAGGCATCAGACGGAAGCCTTGACTATGTGCTTCACGAACATGCATGCTGAAGCTATCAGCTTTGACGTCATAGACGCACCTCAGTTCAAGGTCATCCTGGAACTGCCCTGGCTGGTAAACCACAATCCCCGAATCGACTGGGTAACTCGGGTGATCACTTTGGATTCTGAACACTGCTGTAGCACCTGCTACGAAGAGGACAACATGCATGGCATCCGTTCCATACAAGCACGGTCGTTACCAGGACCAGGCATGGGGATGGTGTCTCAGGCCGACGTACCGGTGGACTATCAGGATCTGGCAGAAGTGTTCGATAAAAAGGGAGCCAACACCTTACCACCGCATCGTTCCTTCGATTGTCGGATTGATCTGATACCCGGCTTTACATTGCCCTGTAGCCGGATCTATTCCCTTACCGAAAAGGAGAACGCCCATCTACGTTCCTATCTAGATGAGTACCTGGAAAACGGGTTAATCCGCCATTCCAGGTCCCCGGTGTCATCTCCCCTTTTCTTCGTTTCGAAGAAGGAAGGGGACCTGAGGACCTGCATCGACTTTAGGGCGATGAACACCATTACGGTAAAAAACCGATACCCGCTTCCGCTAATCTCCAACCTACTGGACCAAGTCAAGAACGCCTCAGTATATACAAAACTGGATTTGCGGGGTGCCTACCATCTGGTCACGGTCCGGAAGGGTGACGAATGGAAGACCGCCTTCCGGACCAAGTTTGGCCTCTTCGAGTACCAGGTCATGCCTTTCGGACTCTGCAACGCCCCCGCCGCGTTCCAGTACTTCATCGATGAGGTATTGAGGGAGTTCCTCGACTTCTTCTGTATCCTGTACATAGACGATATCTTAATCTTCTCCCAGACCATCACCGAGCACGTACAACACGTATGTTCGGTCCTACGACAACTAGGGAAACACAGACTATACGTGAAACTGGAGAAAAGCGTATTCCACGTCACCTCCATGGAATTCCTGGGTCATGTAATCACCCCCGCCGGTATCCAGATGGATAACAAGAAAGTGGAGGCCATTCTTCTTTGGCCCACGCCGGACTCCGTGAAAGGGGTGCAACGGTTCTTGGGGTTTGCCAACTACTACCGCCGTTTTATCACTGGATTCTCCGGGAAGGTGGCACCTATCTCGCGCTTATTGTGCAAAGGACAGCGCTTTTGTTGGGACCAGAAAGCAGACGACGCGTTCCAAGAACTGAAGAGGCGGTTCACTACAGCACCGGTGCTGATACAGCCAGACGCTGAACAGCCTTTCGTGGTAGAGGCAGACGCCTCGAAAGAAGTCTTGGGAGGCGTGTTGTCACAAAGGGATGCCAACACCGGACAGCTACATCCGGTGGCCTTTTATTCCAGGAAATTACAGCCGGCAGAAAAGAACTACACGGTGTCAGACAGGGAGCTCCTGGCCATCAAGACGGCTTTCGAGGAATGGCGTCATTGCCTGAAGGACGCAAAACATACGGTCACCATCTACACGGACCACAGGAACCTGCAGTTCCTACGCTCATCACGGGCCCTGACCGCCCGACAGTTACGATGGACCCTGTTCTTTAATGAATATAACTTTACCATCACCTACCGACCCGGAAAGGACAACGTCAAGGCAGGTGCTCTTTCAAGACTGGACGAGTCCGAGGATGCCACTGAAGACACAGAACCGATTCCCGTTATTTCGGAGGACCACTTCTAGGGAGTAGTGGCCTCCATGGACTTCATGACCCAGTTACGGAAGGACACGGACGGAATAGATCCAGCAGCTCTAGTACAGGGACACAAAGGCGTGGTTCGAGAAAACGGATTCCTGGTGAAAGGGAACAAGTTGTACCTACCGAGGGAACCCTGTCAACAACGAGCGATCCGGTTGTGTCATGACCATGTCCTCGCTGGCCAGCCGGGCTACCACAGAACGCTTGATCGGATACAACGACAGTTTTGGTGGCCAACAATAGAAACCGACACAAGAAACCATGTCTCCCGTTGTACCATATGCCTGCTAGGCAAGAACAGATCAGAGCCCCCAGTGGGCCATCTCCGTCCCATCCCTGTGTCGCCCTATCCTTGGCACACTATTTCTATGGATTTCGTGGCGGAGCTACCACTAACTAAAACCGGCCATGTTATGTTATGTTATGTTAGTAGTATTTCTAAGGCGCGCAGCTGCCCCAGCCAAGGGGCGTCCCGGCGCCCGATCAGGTACCACAACACAACAGATCGATGCTGGGAAGGAGAAGAGGAATCATTCAGCAATTGGGAACAGATAAGATTTTATGGCCCGCCTAAAGGAAGTGAGGCTGTTCAAGGCTCGAATATGGACATGGAGAGAGTTCCATAGTCCTGCCGCTAGTACTCGAAAGGAGCGACCTCCCATCCTACTCACTCTAAGCCGTGTACTGACCGCCAGATGGAGAAATTCCGATCTAAGAGACCGCGTAGGAACATAGGAGGTAACAAGCTTAGCAAGGGCAGGGGGAGAAGAGAGCTTCAAGATTTTAAATGTCAGGCAGAGCGCCTTAAATTTAATTCTCTGTCTGACCGGCAGCCAGTGGAGCGAGGTCAAAACTGCAGAGACAGAGCACTGTCTAGGAAGGCCGACGATGGCACGCGCCGCGGCATTCTGCACCCTTTGCAGTCTAGTAGCCTCCGCCTGATTCACTCCGAGCAGCAGCGCACTCCCATAGTCCAGCCGAGAGAGAATGGAGGCTTGGACCACCAGTTGCCGAGTAGGGGGGTCGAATAATTTGAGGACCGGTCTCAGCCCTCACAGAATACCATAGCAGGTAGCTGCAACCTTCTTCGTGTGGCTGGTGAAGGAGAGTGTAGGATCCAGCCAGACCCCCAAGTTCTTAACTTCGGTAGCTGGGATGGGACCGTGGTGGACCACCTCACCAAGATGGCTCATTTCGTACCACTGCCCAAGATCCCCACGGCGGCGGAACTGGCATTGGTATTCGTGAACAACGTGGTTCGCCTCCATGGCGTTCCTGAGGTGGTGATAACGGATCGGGGGTCGCAGTTCGTCTCCCGTTTTTGGAAGGCAGTGTGCAAACTCATGGAGATGGAAGTTCGTCTATCTTCTGCTTACCACCCCCAGACAGACGGGCAGGCGGAAAGAACCAACCACACCATGGAACAATACCTGCGCTGTTTGTTGCTCAATGTCGAGAGGGAGTGGTCCGATGTGCTATGGATGGCCGAGTACGCCTACAACAACAGCAAACACTCTGCCATAGGGATGTCCCCCTTTTTCTGCCTACAAGGGAAACACCCCCTTACCTCTGGGTGGGTTGTTCCAGCGGAGAGTCCATTACCCACGGTTCGGGCTTATCACAAGACATTGTGTCAACTCTGGCAACGGGCCAGGTTCGACCGAGCCAAAGCAAAGGACACCTACAAGGCACACGCTGACGCTCACAGGCAGTTGGAACCCGAGTATCGCACCGGCGACAAGGTGTGGCTCTCCATTCGACATCTCAACGTGCATGGTCCCAAGAAGTTGCTGCCTCGGTTCGTGGGTCCTTTTGACATTGAGAAGGTGATCAACCCAGTGGCCATGAGACTGTCGCTCCCGGCTCACATCAAGATGCACCCGGTTTTCCATGTCTCTCTTTTGCGTGCGGTCCATCCTGACTGCACCGTCTCCTCTCCTCCTTCTCCGGTGGTAGTGGAGGACCATGTGGAATACGAGGTCAGGGCCATTCTGGGTTCCCGTCGTACCAAGGGGAGGTTGTTCTACCTCCTTGACTGGAAGGGTTACGGTCCTGAGGAACGGTCCTGGGAACCCCGTTCCCATGTTCGTCATGCCCCTGTCCTGGTCCGCGCTTTCCATCTGAGCCACCCTCTGAGCCCGCGCCTTGCTTCCTTTCTCTGACTCCCAGGGGGGGGGGGGTCTGTTTTGAGGAGGGGGTACTGTCCTGTGGTGGCTTTCCGCGATCCCGGGCGCCGCAGGGTACATGCAGACATCGGGACACTCACTTCCGGCTGGAAGTAGTGTCCCGGTCTAGTCCTCCACCACAGACATTGGGATACGCGCTTCCGGCCGGAAGTGGTGTCCCCTTCCAGTCCTTCACCGCAATTAGCTCTTCCGGGCCAGCACATTTAAAAGTGCGTGAAGCCGCCGGATCCGTGCTTCTAATACTACCTGAAAGACGCGCTGGAGCCCAGCAGACGCCGAGGGTTTCTTCAGGTCACGGTAACGCTGCCATTCCTCACGCGTTACGTGACTGCTTCCGTCTGTACCTTTGATGTCAGCCGCGCAGGAGCGCAGCTGATTACTCACTCACGAAGCAGCTGCAAAGGCACGCTGCTACTCCTAGCCTTGGTTCGTTTTTGTTGGCAGTGGCGCAGGACCGTTACTGCCTGTTTGTAGTTCGAAGTGCAGGTGCACTTTGCCTTCTGGTTCCTCTGTTGTTTTGCCCGAGGCGCAGGAGCGCTTGACATCCTTTCCTTTGGACATACAATTGCCTTGGCGGTGGCGCAGGAGCGCTACTGCTTGGCTCCTACACGCAGAAAGCGTAGGAGCATTGTTCATTTGGGCCGCGCTATAGCGCTTACCCTGGAGTTCTTGTTCTTGCCTACTTTTCAGCGCAGAAGCGCTTTTCTTTACGTTCTATTGGTTCCTTGGTGGTCCTGGTGCAGAAGTGCCTCATTCTTCTGCACTGGCCTCTTCCTTAAGACAACCCGAACAATAATAATCGGTGAGTGTCAGAAACAGGGGCTCCTATCTGCATGTGTCTTGTGGGGTGTTGTCCAGCACGTGCGTAGTACCTAGCCCTAATCTGTTTCTTGTTCCCTCATCTGTGCCAAGACCCGTCCCAACGTCCCTACCACCAAAGCCACTTCCTTGGTTCCTTTTGGCCCCCATCCCTGGATCCATCTCATCCTTGTCGGGCGTTATTCCCCGCGAGGGTTTGTTGGGATCAGGGGCGGTGGTTTCTGTCGTCTCTGCGGAATTGCCTCACAAGCCCAGGTGAGTCTAAGATGGATGGGGTTCTCAGTATGTCTGCATATTTACTTTCGTCTAATGCCAGTTCGATCTCCATGTTTATAGTATTAGGGTAATGTGTAACAGGGTGAAGTGATTGTCAGCACCCTTAAGTTTTAGTGTTTTCTAATTTAAGCTGGTACATTTTAACCAGTGCCCTGGTCGGTTATGACCTCAATAAAGCCCCTCAGGGTTCCCACAGCTGAAAGCTGTACAATGATCCACACACACTAACCCCAGACCTTGCTGGGGATGGGAACTAGAGGCACAGGCCTAGAGACTAGCCAGCCTCCAATCTAATATGTATACACAAAAATGGGCTGCCACTAGTGTGGGTTCCTACAGTTTCCTACAGAGTTATATTGAGATGTAGCACCAGTGGGGGCATCTCATAAAAAGTTACGGACTGGCCTCACACACTGCCCGGTGTAATGCTTCATCATCGGCTGTCCTCGCCCTCTAAAAACTGTTTGATAGAGTGCGGGCATACACCTGGAGACAGGGATGCACTTCTAAACTAAGTGGTGGCCGTGAGAAAGTGTAAGGTGATCTAAAAATCAATACATTTGTCACTAGACTATGTTTATTCAAGGAGCAAATGTATGGTGTTAAAATAGGTGAACTGTGATCTGGGACGTTATTCTTCCGAGCACTTGAACATGGTTAATGATCCTCCAATCACTGCTTCTTTGAGAGGATCTTCTGTTGCAGCAGCAGGGGACAGTCCTCCACCCGAACCTGTGCAGCCTCCACCTCCTTGCGTGGAGATTGAGCGGCAACAGTTGACAGCTTTCACCCTTCCTCCCGAAGTCTGTAATGTTATCTTGGAAGCCAGGCATCCCTCCACTAAAACAGTATACACCTATAGATGGAACAAATTTGTGGCATGGTGCACAGCAAAGGCTGTGTATCCCCTTTCTGTCCCTCTTTCAGAGGTTCTCCTCTTCATTCTTTCTTTGGCCCAGGAGAGCTCTGCTCTAGGCACTCTTAAAAGCTATCTTTTGGCCATTTTGGCCTTTCTTCGCCTTTCTGTTCAGCCTTCTCTTTTCAAGTCCCCAATTGTGAATAGGTTTCATAAGGACATTACTCACTTCTTTCTTCCTATTCCTTTCATATAGCCCCAGTGGGACTTGAATCTGGTCTTAACTTACCTTATGTGTGCTCCTTTCAAGCCACTATATAATTGTCCTCTCAGACTCTTGACTTTAAACCTGCTTTTCGGGACGCCATCACCTCTGCTCGCAGGGTGAGTGAGCCTCAGGCTCTATTTTCTAATTCTCCTTTCCTTGCTCTCCATCCGGACAATGTTGTCCTTCAAACTCAACCTTCTTTTCTTCCCTAGGTGGTTACCTCTTTCCACATAGGACAGACCATCACTTTGCCCGCCTTCTTCCCATCCCCGCGTCCTTCCAAGGAAGAGGAGAGACTCCACCGTCTGGATCCAAAACGTGCGTTATCATTTTATCTTGATCTCACAAAACAATTTCGGGTGGACAACCACCTCTTTGTTGGCTATGTGGGTGCAAAGAAAGGTCGGGTTGTGCAAAAATTACTGCTTTGGGACCTGAAGTCCCTCTCGGATATCTGCCAGGCAGCCATGTGGGCATCACTGCACATGTTCACTAAACATTACTGCCTGGATAGTCAAGTCTGGGGAGACGGCTTCTTTGGCCGTTCAGTTCTCTAGTACTTTCTGGTGTGAACTTAGTTCGGAGACCCACCTCGGGGGTTGGTATTGCTGGAGTATCTATTATAAGGAAAGCAATCTATAACTAATAGTCTCTTTCAGATGAACAAGTTACTTACCTTCGAGAACAATGTATCTGTTGAGACATATATTTAGTTATAGATTCCTTACCGCCCCACCTTTCATTCCCATTCTGCGAACTTACTTCTAGAGTAGGGGACTCCCTTTCAGGGCCCTAGTTTTGTGCACCAGTGATCAGTGTCTTGCATGACTGCGCTTCTGGCGTAGAATGTTGTGTAAAAGAACTGGCGTCAGCGCTCAGGGACAGCGTCTAAGTAGATACCGCAACGTCATCCCTGCGATCACGATGACGAACGCAGTGTCGACCGACGCCATCTATCGACGCACAGGACTACTGGTGAAAAAAAATTCTCTGGATCCAGTCTGACGCCTCGTGGTAATTCTAAGGTAAGGAATCCATAACTAATATATTTCTTCTACAGATATAGCGTTACCAAAGGTAAGTAACTTGTTCTTTATGAGTATTCCTAGTGGCAATCTTAAATAACCAGACAATAGTCTGAAGCAGGTGGCAATATAGTTGATGGTAGACATTTCTTTTGGATGGAAAACATGTTCTGTATGGAGGTTCGTCAAAGAAAAGAGAAAGTTGTTTAGCTACTTATTTCCTTTTGTTACATTTTGTACTATTTAGATTTTTCCATTAACTTTGAATTTCAATCATCAATAAATAAGAACATGTTTGTTTGACTTCCTGTATTTATAGTGAGTTGATCTACCAAGATCCCCTAGAGATGGTGAGTTTGTCTGAAAGATAAGTGGGGGACTGGTTGTGGTGGTTTTATAATTGGTGCAGCTTGTGTTGAATATGGAGCAGGCCAGCAGTGGGGGCCATCATAGTTCCACCGAGAGGAGAAGATGTGATCATATTCTATCCAGATGCTTGAGTATGAGGGGTTGAATTGTAGTACTGAAGCCACTTGTGCAATAAACGGCTTGGCTTTGTTTAGCAGAGAGAACAGGCTCAAAGCAATCAATGTTTTGTTTTGCAATGTGTTCCTTTAGGGTACAGTTGGTTTGCAGGGTGAATTCAATTGACTCTAAGCCATCAAGGATCAAGTCATTTTGCATGGGCTTTAACAGTACCATGTTTGTTGTTCTTGGCAAATAACAGGGATTCTGTCTTTGTATGTTTGAGCTTCAGGTAAGATTTGGACATCCAGGTCTGGATGATGGTCAAGCATTGGATGTCTAACACAGAGGAAACCTTCAAGTAGAGTTGTGTATCATCAACATATTGGTGAATGTAGATGGTGTTATCTTTGAGTAGAACATCAAGCGGCTCCATGTAATGGTTGAAAATTTCAGGAGACATTACAGAACCCTGTGGGACTCCAAAGATGATAGGGATTTTTGTGACCTGGAAGTGCCCTCATGAAAAAACTGTTGTTGGTGGGAAAGGTGGGAGGAGAACCAATGAAGTACGTTACCCGTAAATCTCATTTGAGACTAAAGGTTGCATGGTATTGTCGACTGTCTCGAAGGCAACTGATAGATCCAGCAAAGTCAAGTAGCATGGGCGACCTTCATCTGTGGTCAAGAGGGCATCATCTAAGATGTGTAAGGTAGTTTTACCTGTGCTGCAAAGTTATCTGAAGCCAGACTGGAACTCGTGCAGGGGATGGTTAGCATTTATGTGATCTTGGAGTTGAACATAGACTGTTTTTTGTAGATTAATGGTAGGTGTGGGATGGGCTGTGGTTGGCTCGGTTATCGGGGTTTCTTTGTATCTGTAGGATGCTGTTCCTAGGTGCACAGTCAGAAGTTTAAAAGTGAGAATTTTAGATCATGTACTCACAAACAAAACCACTGAAATCTACCACTTTTAGTTATCTCAAGTAACTACAACTTGTAACCTAACATAACTATTTTTCGCACCCCCACCATGCACACTGTTATCATTAGTGATGTCATTCCAGTGATATTATTATGTCATAAGTGATGTAATATGTGAGGTAATTAGCACTGCAAGGCAAGGACAAGAGTTGTAATTACTTTAGATCACGAGTTATAGTTACATGGGATAACTATAACTGGTTAATTTCAGTGGTTTTGTTAATTTAAAATGGTATGTTTCAACTGACATTTTTTTTAAACATATTTTATTGAGTTTTTATAGTACCACTTGGGCAGATGCCCGACATAAACCATTTTGAGACGAGATATTGATAGGCTACCAAGCATGGAAATATCATTGGGTACAGTTTGTATATATAACAAAAGTGAAACCCAAAACTTTGTGCAGACTTTCCCACCCACATAGGCAAGCATGTTTAGATACAAATGTATGCCAGAAGAAAGAAAATAATATATCATACATTATGGCCCATAACATCCAATGGAAACTGCTTTTCAAGGGGTTTGCGAAGGAAGAGGAGGAATGTCTATGCCCTGATATGTACACCATTGAGACCAGATTTTCCTGTGCTTCTGAGGGCAACCCCGCACCTGGAAGACTGCTATCTCTGCACCCATGCATTTGTCTAGTCCCTTTTGCCATTTCCGTATTTCCCTATTGTCGATGGGGAAGTTCCCTTTAATAACTGGGCAATATTGCGTTTGGCGATTCTGAGAACAAGGAAGAGTAAGTGTTGTTTGTATTGATTCCCTCCTGTGTCATCAGTGCTATGGAGCAGGAACAGTCGAGGGTCAAGTGGAAGGTCCCAGGACAGCACCTCTTTAAGGCAGGTCGAGACTCTGCGTCAGAAGGGCTGTATTGTAGTGCAGCTCCATACTGTGTGGAAAAATGTCCCCTCCTCTCTGTCACAGCGTAGTCACTGAGGGGATGTGATGACTCCCATCCTCCGGAGACGGAGACGTGTAAAACACGTGATGGACATATTTAAATTAAATAAAACAGTATCTAGAAGACACCACAGCACCCCGTGGGCTAGCTATTGCCTCCGCCCAGTCATCATCAGTCAGTTCTTGGACATAATCTCGCCACACCTTCCTAGTCTTATGAAGAGTCGTGGTGGAGTGTGTTGTCAATGTTTGGTATATCTGCCAAATTTTGTGGGCGCCCATATTGCCCATAAGGAGGCGACCATCTAGGGGGTGAAACTCAGGGAGGTCATCTAAGTTTGGAGGCAATGGGGTAAGAGCATGGCGTAATTGGAGGTACTTGGAGAACTGGGTTTTATGAAGATGGAACTCCTCCTGTATTTGCTGGAAGGATTTTAGTGTAGTGCCCCATATGACCTCCCGTAGTGTGGAGATGCCGATCTGGTCCCACTGGCGGAACCCCTTTAATATTGCCACCTGGCGTAAGTAAGTACCATGCCACAGGGGCATGGCCCGAGTCGAACGGCCGTGTCACACCATTCGCCGGACAGTATACCGCCACAGCCGAATCGTTCTGCTGGCGTGGGGTAAAGAGTCAAGATTCTACACACTATACAATAACCGAAGGAGGGAATTCCCTTCCATTGCTGCATGTTCTAGAGCAAACGCCGGGTCTGCAGGTGTATTATACACTAATCATTAATGACTAGCAGGTGAGAAGCCTCATAATACGAGTACATATCTGCAGCAGCAATACTGCTGCAATAGGTAGATTGCACACAGGTCTGCAGCGCCACTCTAACTGCGCCCCCGCCCCATAAAAAGTTGTTATGTATGGCGTTAATTTGCACGAACTATGATTGCGGTATATGATATGGGTATTTTTGAAGCCGATAAAGCACTCTGGGGGGGACAGAGCATTTTAAAAGTTGCTGAACGCCCATGTAGCGAGAGAGGTAAGATGACCATATGGAAGTCTCATCTCGGAGGCCAGCAAGAAGCGGGTTAATATTGCACGCTCATGAGGTCTTGGTACAGGGAGACATATATATACCCAGATATTGGAAACCCTCTGTGACGGGTTTGAGCTGGGATGCCCAAGTACTTCTGCCCTGCTGACCGCATACTGGGAAAAGTACAGATTTGGAAGGGTTAGAATGGAGCCCAGTGGTCTGGCCGAAGACTCAGAGGATTTGTAGGATACGTGGGCCCGAGATCCATGGATCAGTCGTGAAGAATAAGACATTGTCTGCATATAATGCAATACGGTCTGGTTGTGATCTCGGCCGTTGAAGCCTCGGAGCACTGGATCCCGACTAACCCATATCGCCAAGGGTTCCACTGCCAAGGCAAATAAGAGCGGGGACAAGGGACAGCCTTGCTGTGTGCCGCAGCTAATGGGAAAGAAGGGAGAAGGATGACCAGTAATATGCACTAAAGCCGTAGGTTCTGTATATAGTAGGTGCACGCATGCCAAAAGGAGTGGACCAAAATTGACCGCCTCCAAAAGCTGGAAGAGGTACTCCAAGCTCAGGGAGTAGAAGGCCTTGTCTATATCAGCGAGGAGTGTGGCCGCAGGCCAACCCAGCTCTGGGGCCAATGCCAATGCATTATGGACCCGGCAAAAATTATGACGGTTGGCTCAGTGTGGCATAATGCCGGATTGATCTAGATTAATCAAATCTTGAATGCAGGTCTGCAGGCGATCTGCAAGAACTTTTCCCAGTAGTTAGGATTCAAAATCAATCAGGGAAATAGGACGGTATAAGGATTGGTTTTCCGGTGAGCGACCAGGCTTTAAAAAAAGGACAATCTCGGCCTGGCGCCTGTTCCGGGGTAATAGTTGCTTTTCGAGGGCCTCATGTATTGTTTCCAATAGGTGTGGGCCCAATGTGCACATATGGGAATAAGGGAACTCATTGGTGAACCCATTGGGGCCAGGAGCCTGGCCTGGT
The DNA here is from genome assembly GCF_964263255.1 of Lissotriton vulgaris. Lineage (NCBI taxonomy): Eukaryota > Metazoa > Chordata > Amphibia > Caudata > Salamandridae > Lissotriton > Lissotriton vulgaris. Next base: position 31,757 of record NW_028249313.1, read on the forward strand.
CGCATCGCAGCCAGTGCCGCCTTTAAGTTGTCTACTGTAATGGTGGAATCAATTTGTTTCTCATCTGGTCTGTTAATCTCTGGGGGGTAATATCCTGAAGGAACTCTGCTATGAGGTCCTATGAGAGCTGTTCCCTCTGGGTGTATAGTGTGGAGAAATAATGTGCGAATTCTGTAACGACTTCTGCGGGGGATGTACCCAAGACACCATCTCTACCCCTGATGGTTGGGACTGTGGCTGGGGCTGGTTCAGTTTGGCAGAGTCTGTGCAACATTTTACTTGATTTATCCCCCCACTGGTATATTCAGTGTTGAGACGCTAACTACATTTCTTTTGCCTCCTCCATAAGGTGTTGTTGTAGCTGCTGTTGCATGAGGGATACATTTCGTTGAAGTGGTGGACTGGTATCCTGCGTGTATCATTTCTCTAAGAATGTGCACTGGTCCACCAACTCTGTCCGCTGAACAGAGAGCTTACGTTTGTCATTTGCCCTGTAGCTAATGTCCACCCCTCTGATTGTGCATTTCAGGGCTTCCCAGAGGGTTTCTTTAGATGAAGCTGGGTCAGTATAATACTCTTGAATTGCTGTGCTCAGACACTCTTGATAGTCAGGATCTCGAAGATGCCATAGAGACATTCACCACCTGAAGGGGGGCTTTTGAAAGTGCAGGAGGAGTGTAACCATGGCCAGGGAATGATCAGACAACCCTCTGGGAAGATGGGAGACCTTGGAAAACCTATGGATATAACTCCATGGGGTAAACATGTAATCCAGATGAGACATGGAAACATGGGCCTTTGGACAAGTATTTGTAGCCTATCTCGGTGGGATGATATTCTTGCATATGTCAACCCATCCCTGTGCACCAGCAAGTAAGGATAGTTTAGAAGCAGCGGCAGAAGGTCCTACCCCTGATCCCTGCCTCCTATCAAGGGATGCCATAGTATCATTCCATTCACCTCCCAGTAGAGGCAGACCCTCTGGGATTTCGCTCCACAGACGAGTGATGCAATCTACAAATGTGGTCCCCAAAGGCGGGGGTGCATAAACGCTGCCTAAATTAAGTGGTTCACCATAAAGTGTTCCCGACAGAAGAACATATCTACCCCCGGGATCTACCCAGTGTTTAATATGAATGAAGGGAACACTGTGATGAATAAGGACCAAATCTGGCTAGCCAGGAGGCCTTATTACCTAATAGATGAGTCTCCTGTAGGAGAAGAATGCCCGATCCATATTGTTTAGCTTGCTGAAGGACAGCACCCTGTTTGATTTTGTTAAGCAGCCCTCGGACATTCCACGTTACTACTGTCAGGTCACCTACATGAGAGACAGCCGCCTGAGTGGGCATATATCGATTATGGGTCTAATAGTAATGGCACAGGTAATGAAAAATGGGATGTGTGTCTGTGCGTGTAAAATAACTGGATACAACATAACTCTGAACCCCAAAAACACCCTCCCTCCTTTCCCCCTGATACTGCCAAGAACTAGGAGCATCAGTGCAGTGAGGAGCACCCCGGGACCCCAATCTGAGAACGCAGGGCTTCCCCTCCAATGAATCCCAATATTCCCATAGAACATTAACATTGGGGTACAAGTGTCTGGGTAAGGTCAGCCACAGTGCACAATGTCCACCTCCACTTAGTGCAAGGTAGTCGGAATAGTTCCAAACTATGGACATTCAGACATGATCAAATGAGACCGTGAATTAATCAGGATGCTCGCTCAGGACTGGAGGAGTTCCGGTTGGACCCGGAGCAATGTAGTTGTTTTGATTTTGTCCTGCGCAATCTGTTTCATTGTGAGCTCCTGGAGGAGTCGGACTCTCGTGGCGGCAGGGAGTGAGGTTTCAGATGGGCCCTCTCATCAGTCCAAGCGAAAACCGCTTAAGGCAAGTCAAAAAAGTAGGTCTTAAAGTTATACACAACATGTAACCTGGCAGGATAAAGCAGCATGTATGAAATATTAAGGTCTCTTAGTCTCCGTTTTACTGCTGTGAAGGACTGTCTTTGCTGTTGCTCTAGACGGGTGTAATCCAGAAAGATCATTATAGGCCTGGAGTCAAAGACAAGTTTATTAATATGCGATTGAGAGAACTGTACCACTGCCTCCCTGTCTGCATAATTAAGCAGCTTGTGTCAGGTACTTGCCCCAGGTCAGAAGAACCAATATCCACGGGAGATTGTGCCTCTCCACTCACGTAGGGTATAGCCAGGGAGTGAAGAGACCAGGAAGGACCACCAGAAACTTCTTCTAATGAGGAGGGAGGATCAGTCGATCGGGGACTCCTGCATGAAACAGACCAACAAAAAACACTAGGGTTTCACTAAGGACAGCTGAACAGGCATAAATATGAGACAGCATTACATGTTAAGTACTCAGATTATATGCTTCCCCGTACTCACTTCTTAAATGACAGCTTCAGGTTTAAATCAGGTCTCTCCAAAATAAAGGACAAAAAAATGAAGGTAGTATTCCTAATAACAAACAGTCTCCATGAGTGTATGCAAATCACTTTGTGCCAGGCTTATACCTGCCTCGCGTCAGTCCATAAAATCAAAGGAGGAAAGAATATGGCAAGCCAAATCCATCCCTAGATTCTCTAGCGGTACCAGACAGTATCCCTTTTCAGACATTACGAGTGTAGTGTAGTTCCTATATCCTTGATAGGCTCTGCGCATTGGAATAATATACACTATAGTTTTGACATAGGAGTGAGGTCAATATGTCTATATCAAGTACATTAAACTTAATTACTTGTGTGTAGCTAACTCAGAGGTCACTAGAAACTTTCTCGAATGAACAAGACGAGTTTAGTTTCTGACAACCGCATAAACATGACAATTTGTTTCCCTTAGAGTCAGAAGAATCTTAGAGTTGTGGAAACTATAGATAACCGTTTCACTCAGGCAATCGTGCATGCTTCGTTTCTACAGAGTTGCACAGAAATAGAGAGATGGGCGTTTCAATAAAAAGGGTTTATTGAACAGTCTTATTTCTCATGCAAGAGATATGAACTGCTACAATCGTAAGACAGAATGCAAAGTATAAAATGTACAGATAGCAGTAAGATAAAATAATAAAGTAATAGCATGTCTTGTAGCTATGACATATATTCATTAAAATACATATATAAATAACACAGGCTAAAATACTCATCTGGTGCTTCTAAAATAATCCTACCCTAGTGTACCTAACCTAAGTCTAGTACGAGAGAAGAAGTAGGTGCTGTTTTAGTCTGGTTTAGCTATGCCAAGAGTTGCCAAACGTTTCTCTAGGTTCTAATCAGCTCCATACCTTAGAATGAGAGAGGTTGGTATCTCTTTCCCGGGACTCGATCTCTAATACCCCGCAAGGGGAGTTAGAAACACTGGGGGCTAGATTCTTGGCAAGGAAGATGACAGCGTCTGGTCAGTGCGTCAGTTGGGGACTTGACTTCCTTCCGGACTTGCTGTGGCGAGCTGCGTCGTGCAAGTAGATAGCCGAACCGCACTGTGCCCTGCCGAAGCAAGTGAAGGCATATTTATACCTTGAAGGTCTTTAGGAATGCCAGTATTGATGTAAAAGTCGGGCATAATAACGTCATGAATGAACAGGAATAGATGTTCATGCATAATAAATGAGTTCTTGGAGAAATCGATATCCAGGCAAGGGGAAGTCTTAAAGCCTTATGAGTCTGGTTTTCCAAGAGCTTGTTGTGACGAAGAGGATCAGATGTAGTTGACCATGCCTGTATTTGGAAAGCATGAGCAATGCCTAAATAAGGACCGGATTTCTATGCCTAAATAAGGGCAATGTGAATTATACCTATATAAGGGCATGAATCGGGAAATCTATATACGGTCAATCAATCAATCAATCAATCAAACAGATTTTCTATAGCGCACTACTCACCCGCTAGGGTCTCAAGGCGCTGGGAAGAGGGGGAGTCGCTACTGCTCGAACATCCAGGTCTTGAGTTGTTTCCTGAAGGAGAGATGGTCCTGGGTCAGCCGTAGGTGGGTGGGGAGGGAGTTCCATGTCTTGGCCGCCAGGTAGGAGAAGGATCTTCCTCCGGCGGTGCCTCTGCGAATTCGTGGGACGGTGGCGAGGGCGAGGCTGGCGGATCTGAGCTGGCGGGTGGGTGTGTAGAATGTGAGGCGGCTGTTGAGGTATTTGGGGCCCATGTCGTGGAGAGCTTTGTGTGCGTGGGTGAGGAGTCTGAACGTGCTCCTCTTGCTGACGGGGAGCCAGTGCAGGTCTTTCAGGTGGGCAGAGATGTGGCTGTGACGGCTGATGTCCAGGATGAGTCGTGCAGAAGCGCTCTGTATGCGCTGGAGTCTTTTCTGGAGTTTGGCTGTGGTTCCAGCGTAGAGGGTGTTCCCATAGTCCAGTCGGCTGGTGACGAGGGCCTGGGTGACCGTCTTGCTGGTTTCGGTGGGGATCCACCGGAAGATCTTTCGGAGCATGCGCAGGGTGTTGAAACAGGATGACGAAACGGCGTTGACTTGCTTGGTCATCGTGAGGGAGGAGTCCAAGATGAAGCCCAGGTTGCGTGCATGGTCTGTTGGCTTGGGGGCGGTGCCCAGGGCAGGGGGCACCAGGAGTCGTCCCAGGCAGAGGGGTATGGTCCCAGGATGAGGACTTCCGTCTTGTCTGAGTTCAGTTTCAGGCGGCTGAGCTTCATCCATTCCGCGACGTCTTTCATTCCTTCCTGGAGGCTGGCTCTGGCAGTGGCGGGGTCGTTGGTGAGGGAGAGGATCAGCTGGCTGTCATCAGCATAGGAGATGATGTTTAGGTTGTGTTGGCGTGCGATGGCTGCGAGGAGGCTCATGTAGACGTTGAAGAGGGTGGGGCTGAGCGAGGATCCTTGCGGAACGCCGCAGATGACTTGGGTGGCCGCGGATCGGAACGGGGGAGGCTGACTCTCTGGGTTCTTCCGGCGAGGAACGAGATGATCCACTCCAAGGCCGTTCCTTGGATTCCGGTGTTGCTGAGGAGCTGTATCAGGGTGCAGTGGTATACGGTGTTGAAGTCTGCTGAGAGGTCCAGGTGGATGAGGGCAGCTGTTTCCCCGTTGTCGAGCAGGGACCTGATGTCGTCGGTAGCTGCGATGAGGGTGGTCTTGGTGCTGTGGTTTGCTCGGAAACCGGACTGCGAGGGGTCGAGGGATCCGTTTGTCTCGAGGAAGGCGGAGAGTTGTTTGTTGACGGTCTTCTCAATGACTTTGGCAGGAAAAGGGAGGAGCGAGATGGGGCGGAAGTTCTTGAGGTCTGTGGGGTTCACGGTGGGTCTCTTCAGGAGGGCGCTGAGCTCGGCATGTTTCCAGCTCTCCGGGAAGGTGGCGGATGCGAAGGAGCTGTTAATGATGTCCCGGAGTTGGGGTGCGATGATGGAGTCGGCTTTGTTGAAGATGTGGTGTGGACAGGGGTTGGTTGGGGAGCCGGAGTGGATGGTGTTCATCGTGCTGGTGGTGTCTTCGGTGCTTACCGAGGTCCAGGTGCAGAGGGTGATGGTGGAGGGCACTGGTTCGGTGGTTGGGTGCGTGGTCTGTGCGCCGAAGCTGTTGTGTATGTCGGCGATCTTGCGGTGAAAGAACGAGGCAAGTGAGTCGCAGAGGTCTTGCGAGGGTGTGATGTCGTTGTTGCAGGCGCTGGGGTTGGAGAGCTCTTTAACAATGCTGAAGAGTTCCTTGCTGTTGTGGGTGTTGTTGTCCAGTCGTTCTTTGAATGTTGTCCTTTTTGTGGTGCGGATCAGCTGGTGGTGTTTGCGGGTGGCGTTCTTGAGGGCTGTCATGTTTTCTGTTGTCTGGTCATGGCGCCAGGCTTTCTAGAGGGTGCAGTAGGTTTTCTTGGAGTTTTTGAGGTTGTTGGTGAACCACGAGGCTTTCTTGCTGCCGGGTCTGCTGGGAGGGTTCTTCAGTGGTGCAAGGTCATCGGCGCAGTTGGTGAGCCACTGTTTGAGGTTGCGGGCTGCTTGGTTGGGGTCAGTCGTGTTGGTGGGAGGGTTCTGGCTGAGGGAGGTGGTGAGCTGGTCGGCGGTGATCTTGCTCCAGCTTCTACGGGAACCTGTTGCAGGTGGTGGTGGGTCGTCGTTCTCCTGAAGTTGAAGTGGACGCAGCTCTGATCTGTCCAGTGTAGTCCGGTGGAGTGGCTGAAGGAGATGTGCTTGCTGGAGGAGAAGATGGGGTCAAGCGTGTGGCCGGCGTAGCGGGTGGGGGTGTTCACCAATTGCTTGAGTCCGAGGTTGGTGAGGTTGTCCAGCAGGGCGGCGGTGTTGCTGTCATTGTTGTTCTCCAGGTGGAAGTTGAGGTCCCCTAGGAGGATGTAGTCTGAGGAGGTTAGGGCGTGCGGGCTGACGAAGTCTGCGATGGCTTCGCTGAATTGTGTACGTGGTCCCGGGGGTCTGTAGATGAGAGTGCCTCTGAGGGTGGTTGTGGGGTCAGTGTGTATCTGGAAGTGAAGGTTCTCGGCGGCGGTGAGGGTGTCCTCGGAGTTGGTCGTGATTCGCATGGTGTTTCTGTGAATGATGGCGATGCCTCGTCCGGTTTGGTTGACCGGTCCCTCCGGGTGATCTTGTAGCCATTCGGGATGGCTATGGCGATGTCGGTGGCTGCGGAGGCGTTCATCCAGGTTTCTGTGAGGAAGGCGATGTCTGGTGATGGTCCTGTCGAGGAGGTTCCAGAGTTCGACGGCGTGCCTGTGGACGGAGCGGGTGTTGAGCAGGATGCACTTGAGGTGATTGTTGCTGGTGCCTGGCTTGGCGGGTGCGGTGCAGGTTCGGAGGCAGGTGAATTTGCAGGCTTGGCAGGTGAAGGGTCGGTGGGTGCGTATCGGGATGGCTCGGTAGCAGGCGGGATTCCGGCCGTGTTGAGTGCATGGAGGGTGGCGACGTCGTAAGCCGTCATGTGGGCTGGCATCGTCGAGGGCCATGGGTCCTGGTGCTGGGCGCGGTCCAGGCGCGGACGGGCGTAGACGGGCTTGCCTTTGGAGCGCCTTCGGCGCACAATCAGCGCGGACGCGTGGACTCCGCCATAAAAGGCGAAGTGGTAGGGAGAAGCAGCTGGGAGGCGGGGGCGGGGTGGCGAATGGGGCAGCGGGGGGTGGAGCCGCAGGGACGCAGCGGCGGGAAGGAGGACCGGGGGGCAGCGGGGGGGTCAAAGAAGGACGGGCACAATCATGGGGGCACACGGGGCACAGAAGCAAAAACAGACACAATCACGGGATCACACGGGGCACAGAGGAAAAGGGGGCAACAACAGGGTACGGGGGAAACCGGGGACAGAGGCACAGAAGCGGCAGGCACAGGAGAGCTTACCGGGCGGCAGCAGCAGCGAGGGCACAGGCGGGCAGCTGCACAGGAGGACCGTGCGGCAGCTGGGGGGGCGACCTACCTGCTGGCAGGGTCAAAGGTATCTAAATTGACACACAACACCCACTCCACTTTCGTATGTACGATGTTACTAAATCCTAAACATGTTAAACATAGCTACATATGGATGGCTAAGAAAAATATATTGTAAAAAATGCATTGAAAACTGTTGCGATGCATAAAATGCAATGGTGCTGTACATATTAAAGCAATGTTTCATTCTAAGCATAAGTAAACTTTGAATGATACATGAATGAATCCCAAACATATATACATGATGAAATGGCTCGTAAATACAGAAGAAAAAAGGCCGAAACCATTTCATTTCAGATTACATAATCGTTTAGTTGTGGACAATGTCATATATTGTCTCTGGAAGTATTCAAAGAATTCCATTCTCTTTGAATAGTTCTACTATAAACAGATTACTTGTGCCAAAAAAGGAAAAATACAAATTTGGAGAAAAAAAATTAATCATAGGCAACAATTCCAAAGCTAGGGCCAGATGTAGGAGCCCTAATACCGGTCGGAAACGGCCGATTTCGGCCGTTTCCGACCGGTATTAGGCTTTTCAGATGTAGGGGGCCTACCAAATCGGTAATTTTACCAATTCAGTAATTTTACCGATTCGGTAAAATGCCGAATCGGTATATTTACAGAATCGGTAAGTCCATATATAGCTGACACTCCTAAGAGTGCCACAGGCCCTTAAGAGTCGGTATTTTACCACACAATCCTATTGTGTGGTAAAATACAGAATTCAGGTGTGCATGCACATCTGTGCATGCACACCTGTGCCATGTGACACACAGACATGCCCTTAGGGCATGTATGTGTGCCACATGTCACACAAGCCTGTACTTGGGGTGCTAGAGGGTGTCAAAGTGACACCCCCTGCACCCTTACAGGATTCGGTATTTACCGATTCGGTAAATACCGAATCAGTATTTCCCATTGATTCCTATTGCCTTTAAGGCCCATAGGAATCAATGGGCAATACCGATTCAGTATTTACCGAATCGGTAAATACCGAATCTTACAGAATCGGTATTCCTAAATTCGGAATTACCTAAATCTGCCCCCTTCCCATTTACAGACTCTTAAATACTGATTCGGTAAAATTCGGTATTTAAGAGTCTGTAAATGGGAATTACCTACATCTAGCCCCTAGTCCCTTGTTTTTAAAAAATGAAGGTCAAATTCAAAGTCTCTCAGAACACTATGTGCCAAAATCAAAAGTCTGTGTTAGGGCTTGGAGAAAACATGAAATCTTCTATGTCTGTAGACAAAAATTGTCTATCATTGTAGGTGAATGTTGGATGACCTCGTTTAGAAGATTAATCGCACATAGATGAGAAGCATCGCCTTCAGCATTGGTCGCATCAGCAATGTTCGTATTTGATGTTACCTGCGCACCTGTTGTTTCCTCTCGTACCTCAGCAGTAGCATTTTGCATCTGTGAGATCTCAATTAATGCCATCCTCAGGATTGGTAGCCGCTGGGGACAACACAGAGCATGGGCCAATACCGGGTCCAGCAGAGTATCAATATCCGTAGACATGACTGATGGGAGTGTTAGACAGATGTCTAGCACGCATTCTTCACCGCAAAGCAGGCAGCGTAAAACAGGTAAGATGCAATCTTGCCAGATTGGTCTAATTCTCGTAGATGAGGCAAACCTAGAATTTGGACGATGCGCTTACAACACTTCATCTCCAATAGAGCTCTCTCTATGGTGCTTGAAATGGCGTTGGTGATTTGGCTTGCCATATCGTAGCAGTAGGAGCAAAAATAGGATCCCTGCAACGAGTCCAAAAAGTAGTGGCAGTCAGCCAAACAGAATGCACAAAATTGGGAAGTATTCCGAGGACTGCTTGAAAGGGTGCTAACAGTCCTGAACATACATTCTTAAATAGATGTACAATACCGCACGTATCAGACATGTTTAAGATACGTTCCAACATTTCTGAGAAATGTATAGGGCAGTTTGTATTCAAAAGGGCATGTATATCGGCAGACGTCCTTACAACTGGTAGATCATAGATTTCGTCGGCTGAGGTCAGTGGCACAGTTTTTTGTAAAAGAATGGCTTTCATTCTGCTTAGAGTATCAATTTGTATAGAAGAGATGTTCAGTGAAGGCCATAGAGGTGACTCCCTGGCTTTCTTGGTTTGTGGAAACAATACTTACATACATCAAGTGACCCTGGATAAAACAGTCACTAGATATGGAATACCTGGCATCATGCCACAGCAGCTGTGATCATTCAACATAAGGTAACTCCCATTAGAAACTAGTCCAAAAATTGGATTAATCACTGCAGCTGGTGAGCCTTGCAGGTGACAGGATAAGTTAGTAGTGGAACCATCGAAGGCCCGTGTAAATTAATACCCTGACAAAGGAGACAACCGCTTAGTTCGTTTCCACAGTTTGAACCGCTGAGAAAAACTTCACGTCCCCCACTCCAACATCTGTATGTGTATGGTAAATTCCAGGATGTCTTGATGTATTCTTTACCCAACCTTTCATATTTGCCTGCTGGTATGTGTTTTAGGCAATACTGAAAATGGAAAATTGTAACAGGCAGAGTGATTTTACCATGTATGATCCACTCAGCGGCTGGTTTTTCTGCCACTGTGAATGGTAATCTTTCCAGTTTTTCAATGCTCAGCACCGTATAGTCTGCTCCCCTTTGTGCCAGTTAGATCTGTTTATCAGTGAGATTGAATTCTGAAAACAGTGACGTAGTATTGATTAAACGCCAAGGCACATAGCCTGCACGCAAGTTTTGTAGCATCCAGCCTAATAGCATGATAGAACGTAATTGAGACTGGCCATGTTGCAACATGACCAAGTCCTGTTCCATGATGTCTATGGCAGAAGACACAATGCTGTCCAATGAATATATCCAGGACAACTACAGAGAGAGATTTCTCTAAATGAATCAATCAATTTCTCTTATTCGTTCTGCAGTCTCTGCTTGGGTAATCTTCCATAATTCTTTATATGAAGCATATATACTGGCATATATGAAACGTTTTTGACACAGTTTTCTTGGTCCTAGCAAGAATTCCCTCAGGTCTCCGCCATCTTTAAGTAAAGATAATTGTTGTTTTACATACTCAAGTGTAGATTTCTGTAGCCAATCAAGGCATAGTTTCCCTACACTGTATGTTGTTACTATCCCAGGATGCTGTCTTTGAACATATCTTGGGTCTGGCCGATTGATAGTGAAACCCTGTATTTTGTTCAGGAATCGCTCTTGACAGTTGTTTGTGTCTGTGTGCCAGAGCAACCATTTTTTCCATTCTCGATCTGATATGTTGTGATGCAAAATATTATGTACGTCGACCTCCCCCCGTGTAGTGCTCTTACTTGCAGGTATAGGTAAGGTCGGTGTATTCATGTCCTTGATCTTGGCTAACCCAAGGTAAGACGTTTGTTGGACAGTGTCATTCAAAAACATAATTTGCTCAGGGAGGATACAGGCTCTAAACCAAGCTTCTACCCCCTGCACTTGCCAATCTTTTGTACCCCAGACAGTTTTTGTCTCAATGTTGTCCTACCAAAAGTCTTAACCTTGTGTAGACAGATGGGCAATATAGGCTGCAGATTAAATCTGTTTTGTATTGGTTAACATATTTTTCGTTCCTGTTTTGTTCACATTTTTAAAATAAAATGATTCAGCATTTGATAAATTGAACCCTGAAAATATGGAAATTTTATTGCAAAAGTTTTGGAGCTACACTTTGGAGGTGTAGGACATTGTTTCCATTGGTTATACATATATGCATTTCTAGGTATTGCAGATTTGTGCAAGAAATGATGTTCATAATGGTTAAAACAATACATTTGTTAATAGACGGATGAACCCTGAGGATATTCATAATTTGTGAATACTGCAGACATTTCCAGATCTAACACCATATTATTAACAGTCTTGAAGTCCCAATCATCAGAAAAGGTCCTAGAGGTAATAAAGTCACTTAATGAAATCTTGAATAAGTGTGGAATCTTCAATAGCTCCGACGGGCCAAAAATGTCATATTCAGTTCTGTCTCAAACTGTACCATCTGGTATTGGAACGGCTGTGATGTTCACTTCTGACAAGTATCTTTGTTCACGATGGGATGATTTGTGTGGCTGGAGAAGTAAGTTCACTTTTTTACCTGCTGTTTCCATTTGAATATATCTTCCATTGATCAGCATACCCAGAGTTATTACCAGAGCTAACCAAAGTAAAAAGAAGAATGTTCCCAAAACAATCCATTGGTCAATCCATGGTGAAACCAGATAAGTCTTTTTCAGGTGATGAAAAAAGTTTGTTGCTTGTTCTTTGAAAGTTCTTTTTGCTGGCATTGTTTCAGGTTCGCTGGGATCCTCAGAAAACGTAGCACAGTTAATGAAATAGCCAGAGGCAGTTCTGTCGATGGTTGAAATTGAATCCAGATTTGTTAAAATTACTGGAACTACTTGATCACTTGTTACTTTGTTGTAGACAGGCGAATCAGGATGAACTGTTATTTGGGTCTCAAGAGGAACGAGTTCCATAGCTTTGTTGCTTAGTCCTTCATTTCTAACTGTATGATCTTCAAAGGTGATGAGTCTCTGTTTGAACCTCTTGGATTGTAGCTAGAGGAGTGCGTCTGCTACATTGGTGGAGTCCACTTGGCCTACTGCTTAGTATCGGCCACATAGTGTGGTTTGATCAGGTCAATAGACATAAATCTTCTCTCCTTTTAACCAGCAACGGGCGACAGTAGTACTGTTCTTGATCCGTGGATTGCTAGGACAGGTACTGGTTGTCTGTAAGAAGGCCCAAACTCCTTCTTGTCCGGGATCTTTTCTCTGACTAGATCACCAAGCTTTGGAATCCAGACAGGCCTTGCTGGGACGGTTGGTTTTTCCCCAGTGGTGTTTGGCTTCAGGAACAGGTTGCTTTGTTTCGATCTTAGTTCATTTAAGTCCTGTAAAACAGCCAAACGATCTTTGATATCAAATGTCTTAATTTCCACCACTGTTTCATGACAATCAAGGTCCGGAACCAGCATTCTTGTCCCAAATAGGATCTCATATGGAGTGATACCCCCTAGAGAACTTCTTGGCAAATTGGTAAAACTACGTTGGACCCCATAAAGATGTTTGACCCACCCATCACCCGAATCTAATACCCCAGCTGTTATAGACTGCTTTATGTCCCAGTTTTTTCTTTCCACAACAGAATTTCCCTCAGGATGGAATGGAGAAGAATACTGCAATTCAACGCCCAAACTGGCCATGTATTCTTTGTAAGCTCGAGAGCTAAACGCAGGGCCCTAGTCAGAGTGTAGTGTGCCTATTGCGTATGTGCCGATAAAGACTCCCAAATCTTTTATAACAGTTCCAGCGCCAGCCGAGCGCTGAGGCCCCATCCAAAGGAACCTTGATTTAGTGTTTGTGGGATTGCATTCGTCCATAAGGATGCCTGCATGTAGATAGTCTAATGCTGTCTAACAATGGTGTCTGTACTGGGCTGGCTATGCTGTAATCAGGTATCTGGCGGAGTTCTGTGCTGCGACCTCTATTGCAGTTTATGCAGTTAAAGACAAAGATATGAATATGTGCATTCATCCCTGCACACCAGTACATCTCTTTTAATGCTAATATTGTATCTGAAAGAAACAGGTTAGTATTAGATTCCTTACCTTAGAATATCCCCAGGCGTCAGACTGGATCCGGAAACTTTTGCGTAGCAGTACCCTTGCCCTTCGGTAGGCGTCGGCGGTGGCTCCGTGTCCGTCGTCGGCGCCGGGATGACATCGCCGGAGTACTTAGACTCCGCCCTTGTGCGCTGACGTCTGTTCTTCTTTTTTCCGCGCCAGCAAGCGCCGATCCAGAAAAAATGGTACCCTTAGTCAATTTTTGACGTAACTTTTTCGATCATTTTGGAACTTTCTCTCTAAGTCGAGTAGGGATGCCCGGGTTCAAACCCTGCGTCAACTGCAGCCGACTAATGTCGGTTACCGACCCCCATCACCAGTGTCTACATTGCCTGGGGCCCGACCACGATGACAAGTCGTGCCCCGACTGTTGGGCCTTGACGTCGAAGGCTAGGCGGGAGCGGTCCAGCAATCGCCTCGAGCTCCGGCAGTCTGCCCGCGCCGTTCGAGGTCCCGGTCCGGAAGAAGGTCAAGGGACCGGTCGCGGGGCCGGAGTCATCACAGCTCGAGAGCCGTCACCACTCCTTGGGCTCCAAGTCCTCAGGTAAGAGGCACAAGAAGTCGAAGAAGCGACATAGCTCTTCTGACTCCCCCCGGCGCTTGCGCGATGCGGCCGGGGGTTCGGGCGACACCGCCCATGCGGCTCCGCCAGAGCCGCAGGCCTCGCGGCCTGCTCCATACCCGCCGGTCCCTGGGCAGAATGCGACGCAGGAGGAGAACAATGCCTTCCTCACAGCCATGAGGTCGCTCACTTCTCCATCGGGTTCCGCGGCACCTTTGGGCCCTGCGGTCCCGACTGGGAGCCCAAGCGGGCCCCGGCGCTGTCGAGTGCTTTGGGCCCGGCGCCGTCAGGTGCTCCAGCCCGGCGCCATCAGCGACTACGGTACCGACTCCGCAGGGCCCCGCTGGATCCGGTTCCGGATCCAGGGCATCGCTGGTTGACCTTACGACCTCGCCCGCCCCTAGTGTGTTGCCCCCGACGCCATCCCCGGATGACGACGTCCCTTGTCCCCCCCTCGACCCGGTTCCGACGTCAGAGCCGCGCCGCTCGACGCCGCATTCGACGTAGAGAGAAGACTTTTTCTTCTATGATCCGGCCCCATCATTTGAACCTGAGTACCAGGAGATGGCTGGCGAGGCGGATTAAGAGGGGTCTGAGGACCCTCTAGCACATGAGTGCCAGTCTTATCAGGACTGGGCAGGTGAGCTAGGGGATGCCAGTGGTTTGGACACTTCGCCAGACTCTGGTTTTGTCTCCCCTCCTACTGTGGCTACGGAGGAGGGGGCTGCCTATAGTGTGGTGTTGACGCGGGCGGCCAAGGCCTTATCCCTTGAACTCCCCGTCGCGGCCGTGAGGACTAACCTCCTCACTGAGGTCCTTAAACCGCAAACAAGCTCTTCGGAGCCTCTGTTGCCGTTTAATAAGGCCTTGTGTGACGTTCTTCTGGGCACTTGGTCCACGACCGCTACAGGTCCCCCTGTAGATAGGAACAGGGCCAGACGCCAACGCCCGGCTCCGGGCGACCCTTGCTTCCTGTCCACCCACCCCACTCCCGAGACCCTGGTCATACAGGCCTCTAACTCCCAGACCGCATTCCCGACGGCTCCCCCCGATCGGGAATCCAGGAGGTACGAACAGTATGGTAAGAAGATGTTCTCCTCACTGAGTTTGGGGTTGCGGTCAGTTAACACCACGTGCCTCTTCGGCCGTTATACCCACTCTCTGTGGGACACAGTCGTGGACGTGCTGCCACAATGTCCGGAGGAGGCCCGGACTAAACTCGCCCAAGCCATTGCGGAGGGTCGAGATGCGGCACGGTTTTCCAACCGGTGTGGACTGGATACAACGGACTCGCTAGGCAGAGCGATGGCAACGACGGTGGCGATTCGTCGCCACGCCTGGCTGAGGTCCACCAACTTCTCGGCTGATGTTCAAAACACCCTTATGGACATGCAGTTTGATGGCAGACAGTGCGCTTGAGCGCTTTAAGGACTCCAGGGCTACGGCCAAGTCCTTGGGCCTGTCCGCCCGCGCCAGCAAACTGCTGCCTTTCGCTCCTTTCGTGGCCACGGAAGGGGCGCCCCTCGCGTCCTGCCAGCCACGGGCCGCAGACTAACATCCAGCGTGGTGGCGGATGTGGTAACCGCCGTGGTGGTGCCCGGGGACAACGGCGAGGCCAGTCCACATGCACCCCCGCAGCATCCGCCTCAAAGCCCTCCTAGTCCGAGCTTTCAGGCCCATTCGACGCCAGTGGGGGGCAGGGTTCGCCATCACCTCCTCCACTTGCGCTCCATCACATCGGACAGGTGAGTGCTGCAAATCGTCGGAAGGGGCTACTCCCTCCCCTTCGAGGCAACCCCCCAGCCATGCCACCGCAGTACCACCACGTGTCGGGGGATCACTTGCAACTTCTGCAAGAGAAAGTTACGGCCCTCTTGGCCAAGGGGGCCATGGAGCGCGTTCCTGGGCCAGAAGTAGGGTATGGTTGCTACTCCCACTACTTTCTGGTTCCCAAGAAGGTCAAAGGGGGCCTACGCCCTATCTTGGACCTACGGAAAGTCAACGACTTCCTCGGGAAGGAGAAGTTCAAGATGCTGACACTGGCTCAGGTCTTAGGTGCCCTGGACCCGGGAGACTGGATGGTAGCGTTGGACTTGCAGGACGCTTATTTTCACATCCCTGTCCTGCCGGCCCACCGACACTACCTGTGGTTCACGGTTGGCCACGAGCACTTTCAGTTTACCGTGCTCCCCTTCAGCCTTACCAGCGCCCCACTGGTGTTCATGAAAGTAATGGCGGTGGTCGCAGCTCATCTGCGCAGATTAGGGGTTTCAGTCTTCCCCTACCTCGACGACTGGTTGTTGAAGGCGGGCTCGCACCAGACAGTCGTCAGTCACCTCCAGACTACGGCCGACCTCCTGCACCTGCTGGGATTCTCCATCAATGTGCCGAAGTCACACCTGTGTCCCTCTCAGAAGCTCCTCTTCATTGGAGCGGTTCTAGACTTGGCGCAGTTTCGGGTTTATCCTCCCGAACAGCGGGTTCAGGATATTCAGGCTCTGATTCCGATCTTTCAGCCGTTATCCTGAATCTCTGTCAGGTTGACGCTGCGGCTTCTGGGGGTGATGGCCTCCTGCATCCTTCTGGTGCAATCCGCCAAGTGGCCGATGCGGGCTCTGCAGTGGGACCTGAAGTTTCAGTGGGCCCAGCATCAGGGCAACTTGTCTGACCATGTCTTGATCTCGGAGGGCACTGCAAGACAGTTGCAGTGGTGGCTCACGGACCGCGACTGGGTCAGCGGCAGATCCCTCCCCCTACCCCACCTGGAGCACGTAGTTGTGACGGACGCGTCCCTCCAGGGCTGTGGGGGCCACATGGGAGAGGCGGAGATCAGAGGCCTCTGGTCTCCGGCAGAGTCCCGGCTCCACATCAACCTTCTGGAGCTGCCAGCGATCCGGCTTGCACTGAAGGCATTCCTCCCCTCTGTCCGGGGGAGTGTAGTGCAGGTGTTCACGAACAACAACACCGCCATGTGGTACTGCAACAAACAGGGCGGGGTGGGGTTGTGGACCCTCTGCCAGGAGGCTCTGCGCCTTTGGCAGTGGCTGGAACATCAGGGTGTGACCCAGGTGGTTCAACACCTGGCAGGTTCTCTGAACGTCAGGGCGGACAAACTCAGCTGTCGGTGCATGATGGATCACGAATGGCGTCTGAACTCGGACATGGCGCAAGGCCTCTTTCAGCAGAGGAGAGAGCCTTGGTTAGATCTATTCGCCACAGAAGAGAACGCGCAATGTCATCAGTTCTGCGCGTTGGACTTTCCAAGGCGGCACTTGCTCTGAGACGCTTTTCGTCGGGAGTGGAGCTGCGGTCTGTTGTACGCCTTTCCGCCTATACCACTTCTGCCCAGAGTGCTGAAGATCAGGCGCGACCGGGCCCAAGTCATCCTTGTGGCTCCGTACTGTGCACAAAGATACTGGTATCCCGTGCTGCTCAGCATGTCTGTCGATCCCCCGGTTCGTATGCCTCTTCAGGAGGACCTTCTGTCGCAGCAGCAGGGGACGGTCCTCCACCCGAACCTGTCCAGTCTCCACTTACATGCATGGAGATTGAGCGGCGGCAGTTGAGGCCATTTAAATTGCCTCCTGAAGTCTATAATGGGATTCTGGCAGCCAGGCGTCCCTCCACAAAATCGGTATACGCCTGCAGGTGGAACAAATTTGTGGCATGGTGCACAGCAAAGGCTGTGGATCCCCTTTCTTCCCCTCTTTCAGAGGTTCTCCTCTTTCTTCTTTCTGTTGCCCAGCAGGGCTCTGCTCTGGGCACTCTGAAGGGATACCTCTCTGCCATTTCCGCATTCTTAAGGCTCCCTAATCAGCCCTCTTCTTTCAAGTCCTCGGTTGTAAATAGGTTTTTGAAGGGCATCACTCATATGTTCCCTCCTGTTCTTTTCGTGATGCCTCAGTGGGACTTGAACCTTGTTCTGACTTATTTGATGCGCGCTCCCTTCAAGCCACTTCATAACTGTCCTCTTCGTCTCCTTACTCTTAAGACTGCATTCCTGGTTGCCACCACCTCTGCCAGGAGTGTGAGTGAGCTCCAGGCTCTATCTTCTAAACCTCCTTTCCTCTCTGTCCATCCGGACAAGGTTGTTCTGAGACTCGTCCTTCTTTCCTGGTGCCCGATGTGGAAGGTTACAGCCTGGTGCCCGATGTGGAAGGTTACAGCCTTCCACATCGGGCAGTCCACATCGGGCAGTCCATCACCTTGCCCACCTTCTTTCCGTCTCCGCATCCCTCGAAAGAGGAAGAGAGGCTCCACCTTCTGGACCCAAAACGTGCGCTCTCATTCTATCTGGATCGCACACGCCAGTTCCTGGTGGATGACCAACTCTTTGTTGGTTACGTGGGCGCTAAGAAGGGTCGGGCGGTGCACAAGCGAACCATTTCTAGATAGGTCGTCTTGTGCATCAAGGTTTTTTACTCTCTTGCTAGAAAGGAGCCTCCTGTGGGGCTACGTGCCCATTCCACTCGGGCCACGGTGGCTACTACTGCCCTTGGTCGGGGAGCCCTTGCAGGACATCTGTCAGGCAGCTACATGGGCCTTCGGTAACGATATATCTGTAAGAAACAGTAGTTGGTATTAGATTCCTTACCGTCCCAACCAATTCTCCCCGTTCTGCAAACCGATATCTAGGGTGAAGGTCATCCCCTTTCAGGGCCCTAGTTTCATGGCACCAGTGTTGGTTTTTATCTTGGCTCTGTGTTTCTGGCGCGGAAAAGCTATGTATAAGAACTTACGTCAGCGCGCGAGGGCGGCGTCTAAGTACTTTGGCGACGTCATCCCGACGACGCCAACGACGGACGCGGAGCCGCAGACGACGCCTACCGACGCGCAAGGGCACTGCTACGCAAAAGTTTCCGGAACGGAACGCTGTTCTCATCAATTATAAATGAGTATTTGAGTGGAAACTTTTTTGGTAACGCTGCACCGCTGCCTTTGCTTGAGTATTGACAGACAGTATTATTTCACTGTCTATTTTTGTTTTGGAATGAGTGATTGCAGCTAGGAAGCCGTTTGCACAGGCCCTTCGCAGCTTTATCAGCCAATGAATTCCCTTCAACGTGAACACCATCACGTTGATGACTCAGCGTGTGTATCATGTGAGTGTTTTGTAGTCCGTTTCGCAATTGAACTACTTGTTCCCAAAGCATTTTGTGCTTGATTGTGCCACCTTTTGCATCTTTGAAACCATTTTGAAGCCATTTCTGTAAATATTCACTACGTGATTGAACACAGTAAAAAGAAACCCACACTATGAGTGTGGGGAATTCGCGATCCGTATTTTCACGTGCCATTATAAATGCTTGTAGTTCAACTCGCTGAGCTGTACAATCTCCTTGAGATTGCGTTTTTGTGACCATAGGTCTGAATTTGCCATCGCCCGTACGACCTTTAACTATCGCGCATGCAGCACTACAGCTTGTTTACCCCCGTAGCGGGTTGTGCTGATCCGTCAGTATAAATTATACATTCATACTCTTCTAGAGTTAGAATTTCATCAGGCAGAGGACATTCGTGTTCGTATTGCAGGAATGCTTGTATTTTCAAATAAGGATCACAAACGTATTCAACATCAGTTGCAGCAAGAGAATTAACCCATTGTATCCATCTTGGATGTAAAGCTTTTGCATTCGGAATGCTTGCGTCTGTAACTGCCTCTAAGGCAGGTTCAGGAGTTAACGACCTTAATGCGTTTCCCCTGTGCTAGGGCTCTTTCCTTTGCTACAGCGGTTTGAACTGTTGTCAGAATTTTTTCTGTAGAAGTGAATTTCATTTCTGCTTGTGTGAACAAATCTGATTTGTATGCAATTGGTATCTTTTCACCTTGATTAAAAATTAAGTAAGTGCATCTGCATTGACCCGGAAATGATTCGGATCACTAAGTTGCGTACGTTTGCGCTTGTTTTTAAATGTTTTGTTGCTAACATGTCTGTTTGTAGCGAACAAAAAATGTATGTGTGTTCTTTTGTCCAGTGTATGATTTTAAAATCAGGTTTGATTAATTCGTAAAGAGGTTTAACCCTTTCTGAGTAGTTTAGAATGTAAGTTCTTCCAAAATTTAGGAAACCTAGAATCAACTGTAAGTTTTACAGCGTATTTGGAGGTTGTTGCAGCACACACTTTTCTAAAAAGTTGGCTGCTAGGCTTTTGCCTTCACTTGATAGTTCATATCCTAGACAAAGGACGTTGAGATGGGCATTTCTTGATTTTTTAAAATGGAACTCATTCCCTTCAGAGGCGAAGCCCAGTATAATGGTGTTCACCCTGTTCAAGTGCCTTTTCAGGTCATAGTCTGTCAGATAGATATCATTGACATATGGCAATGCCTCGTCATCATAAGTTTGTAGTAATTATGTTACCCTTGCTGAGAATAACTCTAGACTATTCTTGAAATCTTTAGGAAGACGACAGAACTGACGCTGTGTCCCCATTATAGAGAAAGCGGTCAAATACATACTTTCAGGTGCAATATTTTGACAAAAGAAACCGTTAGAAATATCTAATGTGGTTTTATATTTTTTACGCACAATGTTATTCATTAATGCTGTACTTTATGCATTTTTGCACCGCAAATGTTTTACAACAAGAGTTTAGGTGTCTGTAATCCAAAGCTAGACGATATGTATTGTCTGGTTTGGAAACAGGAAATAAAGGATTGTTCATTGATGAGGTGCAAGTTTCAATCACCTTGATACTCAAGTTGATCTAAAATCTCCCTGACCATTTTTTTAGCTTCTTGCTTAATTGGATACTGCCTTTGGGTAGTTGGTTGATTATTTAACTGGATTTTGTGGTGAGGTGAGTCCTCATTCCATCCTACATGATTTTTGTATAATGCTGGGGCTTGGGCAACTGCCCATTTCCTCGCATAAGTATATTTTAAATGTACTCATGCTCCAGGTATGTAAGTGAAATTGCAGTATCCTCAAAAGGAATATATTCCTCGAGTGGATCATTTTCTTTGTAGAAGTGAAACAAATGTGTTACTGGATTTGATTCTGGGAATACTATCCATGAATAGAATACCTCTGTCTGGCTGGTGATATTCATGTGCCTATATCACAAAAACTGCTCTACCACCTCTTGGTGTTAGGCCATGTTTTATAAGAGTGATGGCTCTCCTTGAATTTGGAGGAATGCTTATAGCATTCTTATCGGTTTCATTAAAACCTGTATGATTAAAAGCTGGTACCGGGTTGTCGCCTGTAACTCCACCGGTTTCGGTGTTATTATCCCCGTTTAGGGACATTTTGTTTAATGAAAATTGCAGAGCAAGATTCAAGGGAACAAAGATAAGGTGCACAATATTTTGGAACACTGTATCCTTCAAGGTTGAACAAACCAAAAAAGCTAATACATAGGATTTTTAGTTCTTCTCAGCTATGGCAGATATTATCCCTACCCACGTCTTATGGAGTTTTGTGAGTAGGGGTCTCTGAGAAAAGCACAACTGAGTTACTTCAGTATCTAGCGTTAAATTAGCGCCTTACCAAACCGTTGGGCGCCTTGTAGTGTAGTTCCTATATCCCTGATAGGCTCTGCGTATTGGAATAATATGCACTATAGTTTTGACATAGGACTAGAGTCATTATGTCTCTATCGAGTACATTAAACTTAATTACTTGTGTGTGCCAGCTAACTCAGAGGTCACCTGAAACTTTCTCGAATGAACAAGAAGGGATTAGTTTCTGACAACCGCATACACATGACAACTTTGTTTCCCTTAGAGCCAGAAGAATCTTAGAATCGTGGAAACAATAGATAACCGTTTCACTCAGTCAATCGTGCATGCTTTGTTTCTACAGAGTTGCACAGAAATAGAGAGAAGGGCGTTTCAATAAAAAGGGTTTATTGAACAGTCTTATTTCTCATGTAAGAGATATGAACTGCTACAATCGTAAGACAGAATGCGAAGTATTAAATGTACAGCGTTAGCAGTAAGATAACATAATACTGTAATAGCATGTCTTGTAGCTATGACATATATTCATTAAATTACATACATAAATAACACAGGCTAAAATACTCATCTGGTGCTTCTAAAATAATCCTACCCTAGTGTACCTAACCTAAGTTTAGTACGAGGGAAAAAGTAGGTGCTGTTTTAGTCTGGTTTAGCTATGCCAAGAGTTGTCAAAAGTTTCTCTAGGTTCTAATCAGCTCCATACCTTAGAATGAGAGATGTTGGTATCTCTTTCCCGGGACTCGATCTCTAACACCCTGCAAGGGGAGTCAGAAACACTGGGGCTGGATTCCCGGCGAGGAAGATGACAGCGTCTGGTCAGTGCGTCAGTTGGGGACTTGACTTCCTTCTGGAATTTCTGTGGCGAGCTGCGTTGTGCAAGTAGGTAACCGAACCGCACTGTGCCTTGTCAAAGCAAGTGAAGGCATATTTATACCTTGAAGGTGTTTAGGAATGCCAGTATTGACGTATAACTCGGGCTTAAGAATGTCATGAATGAACCCCTAAGGAATAGATGTTCATGCATAATAAATGAGTTCTTGGAGAAATCAATATCTAGGCAAGGGGAAGTCTTAAAGGCTTTAGAGTTTGGTTTTCCAAGAACTCGTTGTGACGAAGAGGATTGGATGTAGTTCACCATGCCTGTATTTTGTAAGCATGAGCAATGCCTAAATAAGGACTGGATTTCGATGCCTAAATAAGGGCAATGTGAATTATACTTATATAAGGCCTTGAATCGGGAAATCTATATACAGTATCTAAATCGACACACAACACTAGTACCCCTTTGGCCATTTTTAGGTTACCAATGTGGCTTATGCCACTTCTAATATGGCACACATTTTGCCTGTATTTGCCTGTATTTCCCTGACGGGGGTTGTGAGCATTAAATATACACGCTCAATGTAGCCTTTTTCAAGATACCTTATGCTTTTCATCGTTATCCATGAGAGTTAAACCACTCCTAATATGGCGCCCAATTTTACCCGAAGCTTTCTGACGAGTGTTGCAATCACCTACTCTAATGCATGTTACGTTGTGACGTACCACACGTAACCTGCTTCAGAGCCAGACTTGGCGGTGGGTGTATATATATATATATATATATATATATACCTGATTGGAGGTCAGCCGGTCTCCGGTACCTGCCATGGAAGATATGGAGGCGATATCCCGTCTGCGGCATTTAAGTTGTACTTAAGATATGTCAGGGTTGGGGCCAGCTATAGTTCGCTTGGGTTGTGCACTCGCACTTTTATCAACCTGAGTGTACCTTGTTTTTATATTTCTTTTAGTGCCCGCATGTATGGACCCGGCATGATTTATTCACCAGTGTGAAGTGGGACCACTCTTGGTATTTAAACAACCCATGAGGTACGTTGGGGGTCGGGGTTAGCCGTTGTCCGTTAAGTCTGTGTACGCTTATTTTCAGCAGTTAAGTGTATATTGCTTTACTCTTTCCCATATCACGAATGTTTGAATTAGTTTTCATTCAACAATCAATGAGGAGCGGGACCGCAGAACGCTCGCATTACACAAACTTGTGGAATTTCTGAAAATCTTTCTATGTAAGTCCCACTAGATTTCTTTTCCAGCCAAAATATATCTTGTCATCTGTAGTTGTTAGCCTTGACTCATTATTAAATCCCTTTTCTTTATATCTCAGTATCAGTTTAGGTCTTGGGACCTCTGTTTCACCTTTTTTGAGAGCCTGTATGCCACTACCACATTACCGGTTGGTAGGTATTAGGCATTTCACCTTCTCATTTCATTCTTCTCTGTATTTATTTTACTGTTCATCATCTTGGTTTGAGGACTTAGGCATCTTCTCCTCTAACTTCTCTGTAGGATATTTTTATCGACCCTACTGTCTTTACAATTGAGTAATTCCCAAGGAACCAGAAATATGCCGGTTATGGTAAACGTTTCTTAATGATTGGTTTTGTTAGGTTGCCCCGCTAATCTGTAAGGGGACCCAAAGACACACATTTTGGGCTAAATCTCATACCCCTGAGTATCGTAGCTATTTTTTTAGGGCACTTAGGGCCAGATGTATCAAGATACACTTTTGCGATTCTCAAATAGCGATTTTTAAGGAATCGCTATTTGAGAATTGCAAAATGGTATGTATGTAGAAATTCACTATTTTTTAGCGATTTCTTAAAATTCCTTAATTGCGATTAGCAAATTGCTAATCGCAATTAAGGAATAATTTCCCATTCATTTCTATGGGCCAGGAGGCCCATAGGAATGAATGTGAAATTATTCTCAATTTGCGATTCGCAATTTGCTAATCGGAAATTGAGAATAATTTCAAGGGTGCAAGGGTGTCCAAAATGAGCATTTTTCAAGAAATTCTCAAATTACCACCAACTTGAATTTGGTGGTAATTTGCGATTCCTTAGGGACAGTTAGCAATTTTTTTTTGCATCATACATTGCATTTAAGGAATCGCAAATCGCAAAATAAGGTAGAACTTCAGTAGAATCCATTGGAATCCCTCAGCTATATGTCCTAATATCTTATGACATGTTGAAGTCACACATTATACTATCATTTTGTTTTGCTAGGTTCCTGTCCGTGAAGAGGATAGATGATAGGTTCCTGGGTTTATATTGTACCACTGGTCTAGATACGCACTTCTCGCCATATCCTGAAATGTTGGCAACTGTATTTTTTGCACGTTTTCTCTTCCTATTCACACGTGGTTAGGTGGTGGCATGAACTATGAGCTTCTTTCACATTTTCTCATTTTTTTTCAAAAGCACCGGGTGTAGAAATGTGTCCCGGATATTTCTGCCAAGCTTCATGTTGAACTATTATGTACATACTAAAGCTGTACTCGTATCAGTTTCTATTGTCCCCACAGATTGATTTTAAGTCCAATATCATTGTTATATAGAGCCCTGTGCACCGCTCATTGAAATCACCAGGATTTTATGGATGACAATTGATCACCTTATGAATTATTGATTTGCTGCGCCCTGACAAAGGAATTGTGGGTGTGTTATCCCACTCCGAAATGCGTGTTGGTGCTTCCGTTGCTTTGTATGTTACAGTGTATTTATCAATGAATTACAATAGGTATTGATTTGTTTAGCTTAGATATGTTATGCAGTATGGCTGTGTTGTGTATGATTGTTAGTTGGGTGTCTGTTTGTGATTGAGTGCACTGTGAGACTTATTGTATTTTGCATTTTGGGCTCTAATCTCTTTGAGACTTTGTAAATAAACATAAAAATAAATGAATATATTTATGCACTTACTAAAAAAGAAAAAGATATAAATATTTTTGACAAATAAAAGAATTAATAATCAATATGTTAGTGGGACAATGCATTTTTTTAATGATGGAGGTAATTCCCGAATTTGTATTTAAATGTTAAGGAGAGGTTCTGTTGTTGTTGTTCATATGTTCCCTGCCTTCTTCTCCTTGGATGGTATGGTTCAGGGACCCTCAGATGTTTTTGATTTTGACAAGCCAAGATCAACAAAACAAACTTGAAGTCCTCCAGCAGGACGGTGTATTCCACTAGACTACTTTAAAAAAAATACCATTCACCTTGCTGGGAGACACGAGCGGGTTAAGAGGGATACAATGTGTCAACCACACTCTGCCCGCGCACATTCAAAGTAAAGAAAAGACCACCGTTGCTCATGTGCACGCGTTAAAAAATAGGAAAGTTACCATCGTAGCAGCGCTCCTCGCGCTATACTCGCAACTGTTAATCACAGTTTGACAGTCTGACAGAGGGCAAGTTAAAAGTGAGAAAGCAAAAGAATACACAGCGCTCTGTAGCCCGTAGATGTAAAAAAAGGAAGATAGCCTCCAGCGCATCCTCTGGCTCAGGGTAATCCAGAAGACTGCGGAATGCAGCGCGTCCTTGCGTGTAAAAAATAACCAAAAAGGAAGACAGGCTCCAGCGCGTCCTCCTGCTCACGAAAGTCAGGAAGACCGTAGAATTCAGCACGTCCAGGGTGAATAGGGGTTGAACAGGAGCGAAGGTTTCACACAAAAAAATGTTTTTGGCGAGAAGAATAACCAGAAGCACAGCAGCACAGGGACTGGAAGATGCCAAACGGTATCAAACAGGCAGGAAGGGCATGGTCCTAGCTGGGAAGAAAGCCAAGCACCTGAGAACGGTAGCTGGCTGCCTATATGCCGTAGAGGTCACCTGACCTTAGACTAGTGCAGCATGGGAAAGCATACATTCTGGCAGCCGTCACAGTGCATCATGGGAATGGTAGTTTTTAGCTGTTATCAAGCAGGGACAAGGTACAGGAAGCATGACGGTTAACAGCTTGGCAATGACCGGCAGTGGATTTTCCCCGGGGGGTGGCTTTCTCGTCAGTGCCCAGTGGGCCCTCTCAACCACAAAGCATGTGGAGATCATATCAGCAGGTAGCAGATCTTTGAGCCATGAGGTGAGGAAGCAAATCATAGAGTTACCCTCACAGCCCTCCGGAAAACCAACAAAGCGGGGGTTGTTGCGCCTAGCGCGGCCTTCAGCGTCTTCAACCTGGGAAGCTAGCTCCTGAGAGATCACAGTTAATTTGGTGACACGCCGCTGTAGGGCCGTCACATTATCTTCCACGGAGGACACCCGTGTCTCAGCTTCGGTAATACGATCTACAGCTTTTCTCAGGTCCTGTCATAAGAATGAAACTTTGGTACCCATTGCGCCTATCTTGGCATCTATCGTGTCTCTTGCTTCTGTAATGGCCGCTAAGACATTTTCATCTCAATATAATTTCCTTTAAACTTTTGTTTTTTTCAGTGAATTGCTAAGGTTTTTTTAAAGCAAAGTAAGATATTACCATACCTAACAATAATGTCACTTTAACATTGTTTTTTTTCAGTGAATTTCTAGTTTTCTTTTAAGGTGAAATAATATTTTATTACCATGCATAAGGCCAGTCCCATGCCGCACACAACCTATGACCATGCCCTGCGTCCAACCCCTCATGGCCAGGTCTCACTTTTAGATCTTCCAGCTCCACGATTCCTCCGTGGTGTGAAATATGCAAAGTTTTTTAGACTTCATTTCTCCAAAACCATTGAACAGATTTACACGAAATCACAAAAAGCACTCTTTCTTCCAACTTTGATGTAATTCAGTTCAGCTGTTTTGGCTGTAGCTGTGTCTAATTTTCCTATGAAAAAATGATTGGGGAAAATTTGTTTTGGGACCACCCTTTTTCTCGGCCCCAGTTTAATGGATCATCATGAAACTTTCCAGTTAGAAACTGGGGTAGAAGAACATTTTTGTGGAAAAAGGTTGTGAAGATTCGTCAAACTGCACCACAGTGGTAATCAACTCAAAAAATGCTTTACCTATGTAAACCTTGTCCTGACTAGGACAACTCAATGGGGACCAGCACTGTGTATGTATTTGTGTGTGCAAACTCTGTGGGGCATAATATCTCAAAAACTACTGATCGCATACACCGAATCACAAAAAGCATGGTTTGTGGACCAAAAACTAGATTTCTGCCAAATTTGATGTAAATCCGTTCAGCTGTTTGGGCTGTATCTGTGTGTAATTTTCATATGGAAAAAAGAATGGGGAAAACACATTTTGGGAGTCCTCCTTTTTCTCTGCCCCAACTTGACTGATCACCCGAAAACCTTTAAGTTAAGACCAGAGGTGGAAGTTTCGTTTCCTGGAGATTCATCAAACTTCACCAAAGTTACTAGGAAAAATAATGTGCTTTTCCAAAGGAAGCACAATCCTATACCTACGCATATGTGTGTGTGTGTGTATATATATATATATATATATATATATATATATGTGTGTGTGCGTGTGTATGTGTATAAGTATATGTTATAGTTCAGATGCAATTTCCATTGAAAAATCATTATTTTAGAAATGAATAGAAGTGAACATTTTCTGTGTTCCCCACCCCCATTGCTGACGACTGAGCAGTGCTAGTGCGGAAAATGCAATGTCCGTGTTCTCTCAGTTGCAGTGCACGTGTATCGTTCATCCCTGGGGTCTGCAAAAGGCTTGCAGCTCATGGTCTTAATCTGGGTGCTAGGTGGAAAACTAAGGGAAGCTTAATAGACATTAATACTTCAGCAGCCATAATACCCAATACTAATTTTACTTCCAGTAAATCTGCCTATCCAAATTTAAAGAATGATAATATTATATAATTAGCGCACATATTTCACAACTACCTGGAATACTAACGTATATGTTAAAGGTAATGGGGCCCTGGAATGGCAGAAGTTTATGACTTTCCCCATCATTGGATATTTAATAGATTCATCTTCAGGCAGTGAAAGAATACACCTCACCTCTTGAGGGCATCGTACCTCAGATATTCTGCTGTACTTTGTGTTACATGTAGTCCATTCAGAGCTCTGCTTTGCCATTTCATAAGAATTGGATGTGTTCCTTTTCACTGCATTTTCCATTGCTACTGTCCTGTTAGATGTTTTTTTCATCTTCCTGATGGAGTCCACAACAAAATGTACAATTAGGGCTAATAGCACCAGTAGAAAAAAGGCTATATGTGGAAGGACCCCACAAGGATTGCATTCACTGTCTCAGTGATCAACACTACGCGAGCTCCAAAATGTGTAGTAAATTTTAAGCAAAAACTTTAAATGACAGAGAAGTCCTTTGAGGTGGCTCCAAACACAAACAAGTGCTGATAAGCCTCTGTCATCGGAGGATGGATCTCTCCACTTTGAAACCTGTAAAAAACCTCGGAAACTTTATTTGGAGAAGGGTAACCCACCCAAAAAAGAGGCACCAGCTGAGGACCTGCCTTCTATACCCCTTAAAACCCCTGCATTAGACTGCATAAAGGTGTGACAGAAAGCCAGATAGATCACCTAAGCTACTATCTGAAGTGCTTGCCGAAGCAAAATCCCACCTACATCATCAATGATGTCTCCATCAATAGTTTACTTGCAGTCTACCACAATTTTACTGTTGGGTACTTTTACCTCAGAAGACCCCACCTCATTGACACTTCGTCGAGCAACAAATGTTGACCACACTGTTGACCATGCTAATCACCATTGGCAGGCACTCCTTTAATGACATCAGCGACAGTAGCACTGTTGACCACACCATCAACATCTACTGTACAGTTGATGGCGTTCCTATGTCTGACAAAGCCATATGTTAAATTGTCTAAGCAACTTAATGTCAGCCAGAGCCAAAGGCTTTAAAAAGTAATCATGGAAATCTGAAATCATTAAAAAATAAAATCACACAATCTGGTCGTAGACTGAAGCTGTATATATATATATATATATATATGAGATACTATGCTCACAGTTCACTTTATACAACAGAGTTTAAATAGTGGTGAGTTTTGAGGTCAGATATCTTAAAATTAATTACTGTAACTCTGATGGATATTTCTTCGCTCCCTGAGCAGTTAATGACTTTTCGTACACATCAGTTTTTCATTTATTTAATCAGTCCACTTGGAAAATTATGGAAGGTCATAAAGTGTCTACCAAAAACAAGTACATAAACACACCAAATGTCTAATGTACCTCTGACAGTTTCCCTGTCGATGGAATAAGAACATATTATCATTACTTTTGCAAATGACATTCACTTCACTAGTGTCAGACGTTTTGGTTCCAGAAGTATAATTTTCTTGGTAGTTTGTTTGATTGTCAAGTGTTTGTAATTGCATTCAACCTTATCTACTCTTTGGGCACACTGGCCAAATGGTATAGCCTGCCCCTGATGAAAGATTATAGTTGCAGTTGGATGTTTTCTGTCAATGGTTAACTCGCCATACATATTGTTTATCTTTACATCATTTTTTAATGCTATCAGTTTTCTGTCTTTGTAACATTAACATGGCATATTGCATACCCTGAGATGTCACTGAAGTGGAAGGCATATCTTCTCTCCCGTTTGGATAAGTGTCCTTTTGAACTCCGGTATATTGATATTGACAAATCTCTATAAAGCAATCTCTGTTTGGAAGAACAATCACAGTTAATGCACTAATTTTCCCATACATAGCGAAGAATATTCTGAACCCTGATACTTTCAGTTTTAAGGATTTCAGAGAGTACTGGCCAAAATTCTTGAACATCTTCTGTGGAATTTAATGTCAGTTGGTCTCTGCCAGTCCGGAAATCCACAGTGTCCCCACTACAATTTGCAGATTGAAATATTCTGATTTTTATATACAATTCTATAGAAGTTACTGAGGTTTCTGCATAGTGACTTAGGGCCTGATTTAACCCCTTCACTGCGGCGGCTATTCCGCCGCAGTGCTAAGGGGGTGTGGGGGGGGGGGCGCGGTGGTCCCATGCTCGTGACGGATACGCTCCGTCACGGCACGCGGGTGAGCTGTGCTTCTGACGGACTGGTTCCGTCAGGGCCCCGCCCGCGCTAGAGAACGTTAGCGAAGGCGCGGAATTCGCGCCATGCAGGCGCGGCGCGGGGGCCGTGACGGAACCATTCCGTCACCAGCAAAGCCCACCCGAGGCTCGTAACGGAACGGTTCCGTCACGAGCATGGGAGGGGCTAGAGTACGGCGGATAGGTTATTCTGTCACAAATGCGACGATTATCCCATGTGCCATATTACTAGTTCATTATATCGAATGACACTTGTATTGCCACAAACTGATATCCATCATGTTTGTGATGGAGTAATCTTTCCGCTGAACTCTATATAAGGCCCTAAGAATGGCTACATGTATTCCTTTAAATGAGTCAATACAAACAAAAAACATCTGTTACATTTTAGGAACAGTTAACTCCAGGTGTAAAATGTAGCACCATACTCATTTTGTCGAGTGGTATCTGTTTCTGAGTTTCATGAGTTTTTGTCACTTTAGTAAATTAACTGTTTTTTTTATACATTTCCATGGTGATATTCTGTTATTGTTTTCAGGTAAAATACAGCTGTCTAGCACTGGATGTTGTCCAAAGACTGTCCGTAAAATATTTGAATGATGACTGCATAATATAGACATCAGGGGAAACTTCCGTCTACATACATTAGGTCTTTATTCAAAAGGGAATGTGTGGGCAATTTGTTTGAATTTGTGTAGTTTCTCAAAAGTAACCATGACAATTTCACTTTTTTCTGTTTAGGTATGAGTTGGGGTCAATAACAAAAGTTACAGGGACCCTCCCATTTGAAATCTGCATTATTTCGCTTTTTGCATGTAAAATGCGAGTTCATGCATTTAACTCATGCAGTGCTATTGACATAATTGCACTACCTAAAACAAGCATATTCTCAGCCAACTCTGGTAACTCTTGGTGACTTTTTAAGAAAAAGAAAGGATCTCCAAAAACTAAAAACAGCACTCAATGCCTTGAGGCCCAGCAGCTAATCGCCAGATAATATTACGTCAAAGAACTTACACTTCCAAAACTAAATCAACAACTTCAAGAACAAACCAAAGAACAACAAACCAGTTAGTCAACTGTAAACTGAAACAGTGCCCCCGTCTTACCCAATTAAATTCAATGCGAAATGCTAACATATATGAGATTCTTCTTCAGCAAAATCAATGTATTGCGTATATCAGTCCCATCAATCATCCAAGAGAAACATAGCAAACACCATGCCTTCCGCAAAGTGCATGGAATAAGCTCAATTTTACTTTGTCTGCGAAGATAACCTACTCAAAATCACCAAAAGCCTCAAACCAACCAGTTATCACAAAGACATCATCAATAGCTAAAACCAATAAAATGTACTTAAAATAGACATGCTGTCAACTAATCAGGCCATCCCTGAAACAAGGAATATTTCCTGAAATGATCTACCCTTCACCTTGGTATTTGCAGTTTACAATCCTCCATCAATCTCCTCTATTCTCCCATATCTTTGTTTAATACACTCTCCTCCTTTCCCTATTACTCCCCTCTCTTCCTCCCTCACTACCCCTCTGCTCTTCCTTTTCCCTCTCCTCTACTTTCTGATGAATAATTCTAACCATAGACTCCCCACTTTCTGAATCTCCCCAGATGCCAGACAGGACGGGCAACTCCTGTAAAAGCTCCTACACATCGACAGGAGGCGTAATCGGCCTCCATCACAACTCCATCGCCCCTCCAGACTTGATGACTTGGAGCCCAAATAGGTGCAACCCTGCACTCTGAGATCTTCTTTTTTAGAACCCTTTGTGTATCTAGAGCATTGCTCCTCTTTTCGAAACTTTTTTTTCATCAAAGTCCTTTTGCTTTCTAAAATTATTTTGGCTGGGTGCAGACCTGTCATATTTGTAAGCGATAGGCTTCAAATTGTGTCACACATTCCAGAAATAGATATATTTATTTTTTATGTATTTTATTTAGGATTTTGTAGAGCGCAACAGCTACCTCCGACGGAGGTGTCCCGGCGCTGAAGACATTATCTCAAAAGGGACAGGGGAGATTGAAGGAAGGAATAGAATTAGATCTGGGAGAATAACCAGGTCTTTAGTTTTTTCTGAAATAGGGGTTCTGACGTTAGAAATCTTAATTCTGTGGGCAGTTGATTCCATAGTTTGGAGGTGGCTACTGCAAGGGCTCTTCCTCCTGTGCGTGCAAGGCGAAACCGGGGGCAGATCATGAGGCGGAGATGGTTGGATCTGAGGTTTCGTGGTGCTTGTGAGAACCTCATTCTGCGGCGTAGGTAGGTGGGGCCTCGGTCATTGAGAGCTCTAAAGGCCAAGGTTAAGGCTTTGAATTGAATGCGCAGTTTTATTGGGAGCCAGTGAAGCTTGATCAGGTGGGGTGAAATGGAATGACGGTAAGGAATATTGCAAATCAGCCTTGCCGCAGCATTCTGAACTTTTTGTAGTTGGTTAATGAGGTAGGTAGGGGCACCTACCTACAAGCTGTTGGCATAGTCTAGATGAGCGGTGATGAGGGCATGGACTACTGTTTTTCGAGAGTCCAGCGGTAGGTAGGGGATGATTTTTTTTATCATTCGTAGCTTCCCGAAACAGGCTGAGGTGACTTTGTTGATTTGAGTCTTACAGGAGAGGGAGGTGTCAAATTGGAAGCCTAGGTTACGGGCGGCTTGAACAGGTTCCGGGGGGGGTTGAGTTCAGTCGGCCACCAGAGATTTGAAGGTAAAGGTGATTTTTGATTAAAGAATAAGACTTCAGTCTTATCTGTATTGAGCTTTAGGTTGTTGGCAGACATCCAGGAGGCGATATTTAGCATACAAAGGCGAAAGTTGTTAAATGATTTTTCGGTGTGGTCTTTGAAGGAGAACACCAGTTGGGTGTCGTCTGCGTAGAAGGTTACTTTGACGCCACAGGATTCAACTACTTTTGCCAGTGGTTTGAGATATACATTGAAAAGGAGCGGGCTAAGGGCTGAGCCCTGCGGAACGCCTCAGATCAGTGGTTTTTTGGTGGAGAGAAAGGATCCTAGCATCACTTGTTGTACTCTGTTAGTGAGAAAAGATTTTACCCATGCGAGGGGGGACCCGCTGACACCTACTTCTTGCAGGCGAGCTAGAAGTTTGTCATGAGAGATGGTGTCAAATGCCGCGGATAGGTCGAGGAGGACCAACATGGCCTCCTCTCCCCTGTCCGTGCATTCTCGGATCGACTCGGATACCTCGAGTAGCGCCGACTCAGTACTATAGTCTGGTCTGAAACCTGATTGGGTGTCGTGGAATAAGGAGTTAGATTCCAGGTAGTGAGACAGTTGTTTTTGAACAGCTTTTTCAAGAACTTTTGCTGGCTTGGGTAAAGTTGAGATCGGTCCGTAGTTGTTTAAACAGGTAGGATCAATGCCAGTTTTTTTGGGATTGGGATTAGCATTGCGTGTTTCCAGGCGGAGGGCACAACTCCAGTAAGTAAAGAGGAATTCCAGATGTCAAGTAGAGGGTCAATGATTAGGGGGGCAATTTCGTTCATGATAAGGGCTGGGGCTGGGTCCAAAGGGGAGCCAGATTTACGGATCTCATGGACATCTGTAGATTACGGATCTCATGGACATCTGCCTCAGCAGGTGGCTTGGCAATAAACAAAACTCCAAGACCTGGAGCGGGAAGCCACGCTTCACCTCGCTGAAACAAGAAGTAGGGCCAGTCCTTATTCAGCTCATAAGGCCAATCCTGGTCACCCTCATCACATAGGTTGAAGGTGCAGCCGAATGACAAGTGAAATAAGAAACATAGCAAGAGCAAATCAGGTTGTTCAATGTCCAGACAGCCCTGCTACAAGGAAGGATCATATAGTCATCATTCAAAGAGTGTGAATCAGGATTTGTCCTCTTCTACGCACCTAACGCCAAATCTGGTATTGCTGTGCCCTGATTTTCCTGGCCAGTGACACCTCTGCAGTCTGCAGCAGGTTGGAACTTTCAAGTAGGAACAATCTTCAAATTCATTCTAGTGTTCAGTGGTGGAGTTTTTCTTTTTTTGCCCCACATATATGTTTTTGTCTTCCAGTCAACCTCCCGCCCATGGGTACTTTCTCAGTATCAATTGGCAATAGATGAAGTCAGTCTTACTTTGCATTTGGTGTTGTGCCTCTGTTCCTCAGCCACAGGGTTTACCAGTTTCTACTATCCCCATATTGCCTCCAGCTCCAGCAGTGCCAGAGAGGACTTTGAATCCATCTTTCCAATATATACTTCTAACTGCAGATTTCTCACCTTTTGAATATTCCACAGGCGACAGACTGGATCCCGGAAATTTATAGCAGCAAACTTGTACACGAGTAGGCAGCGTGGTGTGGCTCTGTACCAATGTTGTTGCGTTCCAAAAATAAAAAATGGAGCATATAAGCACCACCCACGTGTGCTGACATCAGTTCCCTGCTTTCTATGCTATGAGATGCAGATCTGGAGCTACTCCTTGTCTGTACACAAGACCTTCATCTGAAAATTATTTTAAAAATCCGGTGTGGGAATTCAGTGAGGGAAAATGCCACCTCCAAAGGCTACATACAGAGTTTACACCTTGTAAGGACCCACCTACGG
The DNA here is from genome assembly GCF_964263255.1 of Lissotriton vulgaris. Taxonomy (NCBI): domain Eukaryota; kingdom Metazoa; phylum Chordata; class Amphibia; order Caudata; family Salamandridae; genus Lissotriton; species Lissotriton vulgaris. Next base: position 66,272 of record NW_028249313.1, read on the forward strand.
ACTACTGTGAACCTCTTCCTTTTGTTGGAGTTCACAATCAACGTGTCAATGTCACACCTGACTCCTTCATATTTGCTCCATTTCATCTGAGCCATTTGTACACTGTGTCATTTTATGGCTTTCTCACAACAGAGAGTTTGAAACATTCGGACTATGACCCCAACATTTCAGCCTCTGTCCTGGATCACAGTGAGGATGAGTCTGATGACCTCTTGCATTCTGTAGGTCAATCATGCCAGGAGACATATATGTGCTTTGCAGTGAGATCTGAAGTTCAAGTGGGCCCAGAATCCTCGCCAATCATGTGCAGATTTCAGAGGAGACTGTAAAAGACCTGCAGTAGTGGTTACTGAACCATGATTGGGTCAGCTGCAGACCTTTATTTCTACCCCACCAAGTGCTAACAGTGGTGTCTTGTGCATCGCTTCTGGGTGGGATTGGCCACTCGGGAAATTTGGAGGTTAGAGTCATCTGGTCTCTGGCAAAATCTGGGCTCTAGATCACCCTTCTGGAGCTGAGGGTCATCCACTTTGCCTTGAATGCCTTCCTACCATCCATCAAAGGGAGGCTGGTGCAGGTGGCCACTTAAAACACCACTGCCATGTTGTATTGCCAGAAACCGGGTTGGGTGGGGACCTTGGCCCTGAGCCAACAGGCACTATGTCTCTGAAAGTGGCTGGAAAACACCAGGAAATTCCAGGTGGTGCACCACCTGGCCAGATCTCTAAATGCCAGGGCGGAGAACTGGAATCATTAAAGCCTAGAGGATCACGGATGACTCTTACGGACAGGTGGCGCAAGGTCTCCACCAATCGAGAACAAGCAATGTCTGCACTTTTGCACATTGGAGTTTTCAAGGAATTTCTCACTCTGTGAAACGTCTAGAGTGGAACTTGGGACTCCTTTACTCCTACTTTCCGATACTTCTTCTGCCCCGAATTCTGAAAAAGATCATGAACGACCAGGCCCAAGCCATCCTACTGGCTTCAAATTGGGCAAGGAGAGGGTGATATCCAGATCTCCAGGGCATGACCATCTGTCTTCCCAACTGGCTGGTGCTTCACAGGATTTTCTGTCGCAGCAGCGTGGCAGGGTTCTGCACCTGAGCTTGTGCAGCCCTGCACCTCCCTGCTTTGAAAATTGAACGTCTGCATTTGACTGCCTTTGATCTCCCTCCAAAGGTTGTAGAGGTTACATTTGGCAGCCGGGCATCCCTTGACAAAATCAGCATATGCCTGCTGTTGAGAAAAGATGGTGGTTTAGTGCAGTTCTTCGCAGATTAGCTCACTTCAAACCAAATAGTTATATTTATTTATCCAAAGTATTGTTTTCGTATTTTCCCTAGCCCACCAAGAACTTGCTTTGGGCACAATTGAATGGGTCCTTGTCGACACTGTCAGGCTTTTAGCAGTTGTCAGATCAGCCTGCTTTATTTAAATCACCCGATGTGATGCTTATTATGAAGAGTGGCAAAATTAGTTTCCACCCTACACAGCTGCCCACTATGGCTTTTCACCCTCAAGACAGTGTTCCTCATCAATGTAACGTCGGTGTGGCTGGTGAGTGATTGACAAGCCCTCTCCATCACCCATCATACACTATTCTCTTCCCAGACAAGCTGGTCCTGAGAACTCAAGCTTCCTTTCTTCCGAAGTTGGTGACTACTTTTCAAGTCAAGCAAAACATCATCATGCTGGCATTCTTCACTCCATCTCACCAATCAGTGGAGAAGGAAGACTCCATCTAGTGGATCTGAAAAGGGCTCTTCGTTGTTACATCAATCGTATCAGGGAACATTGTATGGACGATTAACTCTTTATAGGATTTATTGTAGTAAAGAAGGGCAGGGCAAGGCAGTGCAAAAGAGGACAATGTCGCATTTTAAAATCTCCTATCCTTTAGCCTAGAAGCAGCCCGGAAGGTTTGCGGGCTCATTCCCCTGGAGCTAAGGCCACTGCCACTGTTCTGGCCCGCAGAGTGCCTGTTTTGGATATTTGCCAGGCTGATACGAGGGCATCACTCCATAAATTCACAAAGCACAATTGTCTGGACAGCCTGGTCTATCAAGATGGTTATTTGCCCGCTTGATTCTGCAGGACTTCTTGATTCAAGCCAGTTAAAAGACCCACCATCAGCGAGGTAATGCTTCGGTATATAATCAAAAGGTGAAGAGTCTTTGGTTAGAAGTATCTATCAGAAGTTACTTACCTTGAGTAACGCTATTTCTGATAGATATTCTCTGACTTTAGATTCATCACTGACCCTCCCATTCTCCCCATTCTGTGAACTGGAGTTTTTTCCACCTTAGAAGGTCCCAAGTATAGAGATATACACACTGATTAACACCAATTTGCTGTTTGGGTTCGCAGCTGATGGCACAGACAACCAATAAAGCAGCTAATGTCAGTGAGCAAGGGTAGTGCTTATACACATCTCTGTCATCTCTACCGTAGCAGAACAACAGCACCTACCAGTGTGCAGAGGTACTGCTAAAGATTACCAGAAAGTGTCTTACTGAAGGTAAATAACGTGTTATTTGCGTTCAGTGAGATTTGCGCCTACTGTAGGCATTTCCACCTTTGCCTCTAATCACTCTCAGCTGTAACAAAGTTAGACAGGACCAAGGACAGCTCAATCTGTTAGCCTCAAATTGGGTTTGTGGGATCTGGTACTCAGAGCTCCTGAGCATGTCTCCTCATGCTAAGTGTCCTTATCAGGAGGAATTGCTGTCCCAGCATAAGGGTAGAATACTACATCTGAACCTCCACAATCTACACCTCAAAACCTGGAGATTGAGCAGAATCAACTGAGAGGTTCCGACCTTCATTCAGAAGTGGGGGTGCCATTTTGGCTGTAAGGTTCTGTATTCAGGCCATTAAGCTAAATTTGTCACTTTGTGCGGAGAAAAACAGGTTGATCCTCAACCCGTCAAACTCTCTGACGTTCTTTTGTTTATCCTGTTACATTTTACTTATAGGCCCTGCAGGTGTAGGGAATTTTTGATGCCTGGGACATGAGAATTTATGTAAACAAGAGACACTTTACCATTGTAGATTGTTTGCACAAGTGTAACCACTGCTTCAGCCTAAATTATACTGTAAACCGTATTGGTCCCTCAGATTCTATTACCATCCTTACCCTTTTTCAATTTCACTATATAAAAAATGTGGTTTTATATGTCTTTTCATGATATCCACATATTTTCTTGGCTCCGGATTCTCATACATTTGGACTTTCAAACTCGTGGTTGTTTTTTCAGAACACACCTTTTGCCTTTCACTATTTTGAATTTCTGTGTTAATTTTCTGTCATAAGATGTTTTTTCCCCTTGCCACATGATGCACTTTTTAATTTTCTATGCATCCAAATTACTTCTGATATATAATACTAAGGGCCAGATGTATCAAAGGGTTTTGCCCATTCTGTGTCTATGGGGAAATGTGTTGATACATATGGCCTTAAGATATTTGTATTATGGAGTGATGTTCTTTTTTTATGCTAATGTCAACATTAACTGTTGACAGCTAATATTGCTGACAAAATTAACATTGTGATGATTAATTATGCCAATGAGAAGCACTGTTATGTACAAACATTTCCATGTAAGACAGCAATTCATACTCCCAGTGTTCTTTTTACCATTGCATCCATCTAAAGAGGAGGAGTGACTATACTGGTTGAACCTACGGCTTGCTGTTAACTTCCACACTGTTAGGAATAAGAAGTACATAGTTTTTGTTCGTCAACAGCGTTTTGGACTCACCTGTGTGTAGAAAGGAAATGTGTCCCAGAAATGGATTTTAATTCAATAGATTTTCCTCTGTATCAAACTGTATTATGCCTTGGCTTAAAGCATCCTGTAAGGACTTTCGGGTTATTCCACTACAGCAAAAGCGATCACAATAGTCCTACCCATCAAAAGGATAAATTGTTGACCTTTGGTAACGCTCCTTCTGGTGAATGCTTTTTCTAACCACATAAATAAGATAATAGGATTATAAATGTTAATGTTGTTGGAACTCCATTTCTTCTCTTTTAATGTGATACCTGTTTTCGGTGGCTAGTCAATAACAATGTCCTGAACTGCAGCTATGTAAACATTCTCCTTTCCTTTTGAACACTCAGACTTAGGAAATCTGTCGCATTAGTCTATACCTTTACCTCTATATCTACTGCATAGTTCTTTACACAACATTTGTGAGACTGAAATCGCAGCATTTGTAAAGATGTTTGTTGTGAGACTAGCTGGGAATTTCACATGTTACATATTGTTCAGTGAATGACAGCACAGATTGATCTGTCTGCAGTAAACTTAGGTGGTTCTTATATGCATAGTTGTGGTTTTGTCAGTAGCCTAATATTCTGTCTTTCAAAAGTAACTTTCATCATTCTTCAAGATGACAATTGCTTTGTGGATAAATTAAAGAATGGCTTTTATCCAGTGATGGAAGTCGGAAGAACGTTCCACTGCCTTTAAAAGGACAGCAGGCACATAGCAGCACACACTTGAATGTGCAGGAAATCTGCTGGGCCTTTACACCTCCATGTCCCATTATATATTATGGACTTATAGGTAGATTGCATACCCTGGTCCTAAAGATAGCACTGGCCCTGGGCCTGGTTCGCTGACCCCATGGTTCAGTCAGAGTCAGTTACCACCAGTATAATTCAGCAAAAAATGAGGGGATGTACAGGGCAAAAGGATGGCTTTGTAGCAATTCCTAAACATATTCACATTTTTGTAATACCCCTGAGATACTCTTGTGTGGTACCTGGAGAACCGGGCCTTATGGGCCGGGCGGCGCAGGGCACGCCTTAATCCCCGGATTCACCTGCCTTGTAACTAACAGAGACACAAGACACTCCGTTGAGCGTGGAAGCCAGGTTTATTAGCTGCAGCTAAGCACAGTTGTCCTAGCAGTACATACAGGGTGTAAGTTCTAAGGAGACTGCCACTTCAGTCCGTGGCGTACAATCTCTTATACTAAACACATTTACAATATCCCACTCCCCGCACACACAAAACGAACCAATACGAAAAGTTGGAAAACAAGCTATCAGGTATCTCAGTATACGCCTCTTTCTCGGACCCCGTGTGTCACCCCTCCCAACAAATTAATCAGTGATGGTGTTCACAATCCCCTCTCGCAGGTGGCAGGATATGCTGGTGTGTCTCAAAGGATAGTTGTGTAATAGGAGCATACAAGGAGAGAATAGAGAAGGCCAGTCGGATAAGATAGTATAAGGGAAGAATAGGAGAGGGCAATAATGTCGGCTGAGACAGGGATCAATCGAACCAGACATAGATTAGCGAACTCGGCCAAACCCTGACATCGGGTTTCATGAACAAGGACAATAGAATTACTTTTTAACTGAAAGGACACGTAGCAGCTGGAAAAGCAAAAGCATCGATTTCGCCGTGCAGCCTGAGTGAGGGCAACACAAAATGGCGACAGGACACAAAATGGCGGCTAGATACGGGACAAAATCTGAAATCGCAGAACCTCAGGCCCTCCTTTTGCCATTACTCAGGCAATACATCAGGGACTCAAGTCAATCTGAATCAATATCAATGGCCATGAGGTCCTCGAGCTGTTGCTGTAACATCATCCTAATGTTCTCTGTTTTCCGTGATGCAGGCTTCGGGACACACATAGCGGCACAAAGACCACATATTGCAGGTCCACACTGCACACAAAGGCAACGAGAGAAAATAGCTAGGACCATTCCAAGGAAAGTTAGTATCTTCCATCCCCATGTGGACAGTAGTCCCCAAAACCATCCCATCACAGACCAATCTCCCGTGTCCTGATGTATAGACTCGGAGATGGTATGTAACTTAGAGATAGCTTGGTATACTGTAGGGGCATTATCAGGAATGTAAACACAGCAACTAGACCCAATCAATTTACAGACTCCACCCCTATCTGCAAGGATAATATCTAAAACTATCCGATTTTGTAAAGTCATAAGAGGATCCCCCTGAAGCTCGGCTGTCACATTACTCAAGGCTCCGGAAGTTTCGTTTATGGTAGCCTCAACAACACGAGCTAGGTGTCTGATGTCTTTGCTATTGGCCATTGGGCCCCAGAAAGGAAGCAACCCTTTGATGAAGTCAGCTGCCTCCTGTCCTGCTGTGTCCTTCTGGTCAAAGACTCCCCTACCATGTCTCTTTTTGTGATGACTTGAAGGAGCTGTATATGTTGGGGGAAGAAGAAAAGCCACATAACATGTTCCCGAGAAATAAGTAGGAAGCCATGTATAGGCTCTATCATGACAGATGAAATATGTGCCTTGTGATGGCACTAGCGGTGAGGGAATCTGAGGTGTATAGACATAGGTATAAGAACAGATACTCCGCTCTGGCTGATTCTTAACATTCTGACCATTAATTTGTAAGCAAAATGTACCTCGATGAGGTACAGTCCAGATTGGCGGAGAGCTCCTTAGTTTAGCCTTTTCTGTAAGGCTAGTGGCATATCGTGTTATGTTCCATCCATCATATGCTCTCTTCTCATCTACAGGAATCTTGCTAATCTGAGCAATCTTAGCCATAGTCATAATTAAATCAAAGTACTATGACTTAAGTCTGTTCTACCACCATATGGACCGCCTGGAGGATATTGCAGCTGATTTTGGTAAAGATTAGAAAACATAACCAAATAAGCCCAGGCGGAACCTTCATAAGAGAATGGAAAACCAAATATGGCATGCCTCTCTCTGTATTATGAGGCATGAGCCCACAAACCCAACAATCAGTAGTATTCATTACTAACTGGTGTTGATGTAATAGCTGAATGAACGAATTGTTGAAGTATTCGGTCCTCCTAATCTGTTTGTGTGCTGAGAGTGTATAGAACCGGTGTGGGGAGACAGTAGCAGAAAAAGATACCGGGACAGAAGTAGGAACAGGTAACGGCTGTAGGACATAAACAATCCAGCTTCCACACGCTAATAAAGTACATAAGCATATCAAAATACATAAGGTTATCCCACATGGACTAACCAACATTTTCTTAAATCGCTGTTTCATATTTACAGTCTGATCATTAATTTACACTTTTGCATCCATTACTCTAAAGGCGTTGCTCACGATAATCTTCCTAGATCACTTAGCTGTGGTTGTTAGCCGTCCTATGACACTGCAAGTCCTGTGGAACCTAGGTCACTACTCACAGCTTAAGACTCATACCGTGACCCTGCAACTTGATGGATAGTGTAAGAAAATACATAAACAAAATGTCTTTTCAAAACTAAAAGGTATGACCAGAAAAATCGTAAAATTTCAATTATCCTTGACCATTCTCGCTCGCAAGTTATATTGAGTCTTATTGGGGATCGTCTGGTCCTTAAACAAGGTTTCTGGATTAACAGTGTTCAAACGCAGATGTGTTGGGACGGCCTCCTGTAACACGTCGTCGTCTTCTTTTTCACTGTCTCACTTTCGTTGTCAGCTATACCCTCACGAACCCATTGGTCAAAAGGCAAGGGCAGGGGTATCTATTTACAGTGCACGCCGTGGACCCAGTTCTTTTTCCCAAAAACCTTCACTTCCGTCCTTGTGGTCAGTAGCACTTGACGTGGTGGGCCACAATGAGGTTCCAGATTCCGCTTCCGCTGAAAATTCTTCACGCAGACCCAGTCCCCAGGTTGGATGGAATGACCTGGGTCTGCGGAGGCCTCAGGCAAAGCGTTTTGAACCTGTTGGTGAAGAACACGTAATTTAGTGGTGAGGTCATGCAAGTAGTCAATCAGCATTGGGTATGGAATGTCAGAATATTTTTTAGGTTGAGGCACTCCCCAGACATTTGCTGGTCGCCCAAAGACGACCTCATACAGACTTAAACCTAAACGGAATGAGCAGTAGTTCTTGTAGACAGGAGTGCTAATGGTAAGGCATCAGGCCAGGCGAGACCTGTGCTCGCCTGAATCTTTGCCAATTTGAGCTTGAGAGTACCATTATAACACTCTACCAATCCTGCTGACAGAGGGTGGTTTGCCGCATGGAATTTCTGTTTGATACCAAGACCTGCACATACTTTCTGCATGATCTCGCCCACAAATTCACTTCCATTGTCAGACCAGACAACGCGCGGCAAACCAAACCTCGGGAAAAACTCCTTTAAAAGAACTTTAGCAGTAGATAAGGCAGTATTGTCCTTTAGGGGGTAGACCTCTATCCATCTGGAAAAGGCACAAACCACCACCAGAACATACTTGAGGTTATTGCAACGATCCATATGAATGTAATCGATTTGCAATACCTCAAAAGGATACGTAGGGGGAGCAAAATGACCTGCTGGAGTCGGGGTTCCCTTTCCTGGATTATGCATTAGACAAACAATGCAGTGCTTCACTACGTTTTCTGCACATTTCGGAATTCCCTCATTCTGCCATACTGGAGCCAAAATGTTACAAATGCCCTTCGCACTAATATGGGCTGGACCATGCGCCATAGTAACTACAGGTAGTACATAGGCGTCTGGTAACAGCCATCGTTGATGCTCCGACAACTCCGTCCAACACCCAGTCGTGTCCAACATTCCCGTTCTTTCTCTCTACTTACTCAACTATTTCTCAGTAGCCTCTTGAATCATTCTCACACTTTCTATTGTGTCCTCACACATCCCTCCTTCTCTGATCCATCTTGCAGGGCCCGCAACATACATTCGACTCATAACATCTCTCGCTGTCTCTTTTGCTACCTCGTCTGCAAAAGCATTCCTACGACCCACATCATCGATAATCTTTTTGTGAGCGCTACACTTGATTATTACTATTTGTTTAGGCAAAGCAAGTGAGTCAAGAAGATCAGTCTCCAACTGGCCATGCTGTATTATAGTCCAATGGGAAGTAAAGAATCCTCTTTCCTTCCACAAGCGACCAAAACTATGAGCTACACCGAAAGCATATTGGCTATCGGTGTAGATGTTTACTCTCCTTCCTTTCGCCAAAACACATGCTCTCGTTAAGGAATTAACTCAGCTGCTTGGGCTGAATTCTGTGCAATACGTGCTGTCTCCACTACAGTATGCAAAGTAGTGACAGCATAGGCTCCAGTTGTCTCTCCATTTGGAAGCTTGAAACAAGATCCATCCACCCATAGGATCCCGTACGGATCCACAAGTGGTGTATCTTTCAGATCTATTATGCCCTTCGTTTCCTCCTCTGTTCGAAGAAAGCAATCATGTTAATGTTATTTGACATTTGTTAAGCGCTCGTACGCCCAGAGGCTTCATGGCGCTATAGGAAGGAACAGGCGTGGCCATCGGTAGGAGGAGGTAGGCAGCTTAGTGATGCGCCTGGGAGAAGAGCCAGGTCTTCAGAGAGTGTCTGAAGCTGAGGATGTTATCACTAAGTTTCAGATGAAGAGGGAAAGAGTTCCAGAGGGCAGCTGCAAGGTGGTCAAAGCAGCTGCCTCCGAGACGCTTCCTCTTATACGGAGGAATAGTCAGAAGGGCTTTATGAGCAGACCGGAGGTTGCGAGAGGGGCTGTATTTTTTAAATAGGTCTCTGATGAAAATGGGACCAATGTCGTGTAAAGACTTGAAAAGAATACACCCAGCTTTGAAGGCCACGCGTTGCTCAACCGGGAGCCAATGCAGCTGTTTCAAGCCAGGTCTTGCGGATTGCCTTCTAGGAATGTTAAGAAGAAGTCTAGCTGCCTGGTTTTGGACCAGCTGGAGGCGTTTAAGCTCTCCGGTTTGGAGCCCAAGGTATAGACTATTGGAAAAGTCCAATCTGGACAGAACCAGGGAGATGACGATCTGAGTGAGGGCAGCTTGGGAGAAGAAGCGGGCGATTTTTTTTATTTTCTTCAGCTGAAAGAAGCTGGAGGAAACAACAGCTCCAACTTGTTTTTTCAGGGAGAGATCCTCACTGATGAATATACCAAGGCTCTTAACCGAGGATGATTTGGATGGGGGGGTACCCATGCAGGGGGGGCCAGAAACTGGGGCTCCAGCTGAGGGTGCTCTGTCCAGGCAGGACCAGTTCGGTCTTGCCTGGATTAAGTTTCAGGTGATTGCAGCTCATCCAGCTCAAAATGTGGGACATGGTGTTTTGGAATTCTACCACAGAGTCCTTGGTGTTCAAAGGGAAGATGAGCTGCAAATCGTCGGCATAATTGAAAATGGTGACTTTAGCGTGCCTGAGGGAATACAAAAGAGGGTGTAGATACAGATTAAAAAGCAGAGGGGACAACGAAGAGCCTTGAGGTACTCCACAAACGGTAGATATGGTGGGAGCCGTGAAGGGGGCCAGTCTGACCGATTGGGTTCGGTCGGTGATAAATGAGCGGATCCAGCTCAGCGCAGGGCCCCTGAGGCCCGCCTGTTCGACACGGTCGACCAAGATGGTATAGTCGACCGTGTCGAAAGCAGCAGAGAGGTCTAAGAGCACCAGAGCCTGATGGATCCCTTCATCCGCATTCCGCCTCAGGGTATTCTGCACCGAGAGGATGACCGCCTCAGTAGAATGACAAGGGCGGAAACCGGCCTGATTAGGTGCGAGATACTCTGAGTTTTCCAGGAATGTGGAGATGCTGTCACATACATGAGACTCCAAAAGTTTGGCACAGTATGGCAGTAAGGATATAGGCCTGTAATTGAGTGGGTCTAATGGATTGGCACCAGCTTTTTTCATGAGGGGGATAAGGAGGGCTTTTTTAAAGTTGTTAGGGACTTTACCCTGAGTAAGTGAGCCATTCAGCATAGGAAGTAGGCCCTCAGGGATGTTGGTACCCACTTCTTTCAGGATGTAAGGGGGGCAGATGTCATCAGGGGAGCCGGATTTGATCTTAGAAAGAAGTTTAGAGAGGTTAGCGTTGTTCCTGAATGCCTTTCTCATCCGGTATGGCAACAATGTCGCTGGGTTCAGAGTATTACACCGCTTGATATGTATATGACTAGCCAAAAGCGTTAACTCATATCCAGACATGCAAACACTCGTCAGGTGTTGTGTCTTAGTCCTATTCAAAAGAGTGTCTGCTGTATGTGGTACCATAACAACAAGGGTGTTGTCCAATACCAATCCAGCAGACTGACGAATAGAAATTGCTGTCGCTGCTGTAGCTCTGAGACAACTAGGCAATGCCTTGGCTACTGGATCCAACGTAGCCGAAAAATAGGCACAATGCCGTTGTTTGTCTCCAAATTGTTGTGTTAAAACTGACAATGCACAACCTTCTCTTTCATACACATAGAGTGTAAAAGGCTTACTGTAATCCGGAGTACCTAACACAGGTGCAGAACACAAAGCATTACGTAAATCAGAAAAACTCTCTTGGCATTCATCAGTCCAAGGGAGAGGTTGTGGCATATCTTTCAACGTAAGCGCCAGAAAAGGCTTAGCTAACAAAGAAAAATTCGGAATCCATTGCCTACAATATGAGGTAATGCCCAGAAAGGCACGTACATCCCTCTGTGTGGTTGGCTCAGACATTTGTGCAATCACTTGAATTTGTTCTGGGGTCAATCGTCTTCCATCCTTCGACAAGAGATGACCTAAGTAGGTAACCTCTTGGCGACAATATTGCAACTTAGAAGGGGACACTTTATGATGTAAATCAGACAAATAACGCAACAAAGAAATCGTCACATCCTTACAAACATCCTCTGAATCAGCAGCGATCAGCAAATCGTCAACGTATTGAATCAAAGTAGCACCTGAAGGCAACCTTGAGGAGCACGCTTGAATCGGAAACTTCGGCCTCCAAGGGAGAAGCCAAAAATATCTCTACTTTCCTCAGCAATGGGAATACTAAAGAAAGCATTCTTTAGATCGATAACAGAAAACCATGCCGCTGAGGCGGGTATCATAGTAAGCAAAGCAGTGAAATCTGGAACTACAGGAAACTGGGGGACAACAATCTTGTTGACCTCCCGAAGATCAATCACAAAACGATACACAGGTGGTTGAGAAGGATCGCTACGTTTAAGAACGGGGAAAACAGGACTGTTACAAACATTACCTCTTATTTCCTCAATCACGCCCTTCTGAACCAGATCATAGATAATAGCCATCAAGGCTCGCTCACCATCATTGGAGATCTTGTATTGTGGAATACGTGGCAGTTTAACATTAGGCTTGATAGTAACCACATAAGGAGGAATCTGTAACAAACCAACATCGTTCGGACCTGTAGCCCAAAGCGTAGTAGGAAGAGACTGCAACTCGGGTGGAAAACTATCCTTCGATAGATATATGGGAGAAACCAATTTCTTACCCAAAGTAAGACGCACACCAGAGGAGGAACAGTACAACGTTGCATGAAGACGTTTCAACAGATCCAGACGCAACAAATTCTCTCCGCAACCAGTTGTTAAAATAAGTGGAGCTTCCAGATCATAAGGACCAATCGAAAGAGGCAAAGGACAAGAAACTGGGTTAGCAATTGGGGCGCCAGAAAATCCTACAGAAACGTTTGTTAAGCCAGACAAAGGTGACCCAGGGAGTTTTGAATGGATCATAGAACTTCTCATTGCACCAGTATCCAAAATCCACTGGAACTGATACGACTCCCTTTCTTTGTCCATGGCTGTCCTAACTAGAATGAAAATCCTGAACCTCACCTTCAACACAATAATCATCATTGTAATATTGCGCAGACTGAGTATTTTGCTGATCAAAATAATTCGAAGAATTCTGAGGGGGGAAGGAACGCTGTCCCTGAGGCAACGCACCTCGCCCTCTACCTCTAGGTGCTTATTGAAAACCACCACGACCTCTTGGCCCTGGGAATCCACCATTACGCTGCAATAAAACCGGACAACTATTATTAAAATGGCCTTCCTCTTTACAATAGGCGCACTGATTAGGACCCAGGAAAGGTCGCGGAACAAAAGGCTCATTTTTCTTAAGCAACCTTTGAGACTGAATAGGTTGCTGAAACTGACGCTGACCAGAACGAGTAGGATAAGCCTGTTGAAGAAGAACTTTTGTTTTTAAATCCTTAGTCTTCTTCTCAGCTTTATCTTTTTCCTCCTTGTCCCTATTCTCATAATATTGAGCAGGCGCCAATATTTGAGCAGATGAAGAAACAGCCCAAGAACTTTCCGAATTTTTTAACTTATGAGACAATTCAGGAAGCAAGTTGAAAACAAATGTATCCACAAATAATCGCTGTCCCCCTTCAGTACTCAAATCCTGACCACTATGGTCAATAAACGTCTCTTCAAACCGAGTAAAGAAATCGGAAACACTCTCATCTTTCTTCTGCTTGCACACAGCCAACTTATCCCTGTTAACGCGTAAGGCAGGCATCATCGTCTTCATTAAAGTTAAAATTCTACCAGGCAACTGTGTAATCCAATCATCTGGCTTAGCACCACCCACTTGTGCTGTATCCGCGACAACGATTTCATTCCAAGTACCACCTAAAGCTTGGTCGTGGTCCTCTCTACAAATCCGAGTCCACAATGCTTGTGGAACTACATTACCCATCAGCATATCAACATCGGCCAAATTCATAATACATGCATCAACAGTCTGGGACAACTCTTTATAATAACCAGCAGGATTTTTACGAGGGTCCGGCAAAGACTGCTTAGGTGCTAAAACTTCTGCTCTCTTCCAAGGAACATGTACCCATATACGCTGAAAATGAGCAGGGACAGCTTGAGCAGCACCTACTTGTGGAACCGCTTCCCTCCAGACTGGAGGAACTTCTCTCATAGGATAATTCTTCGTTTTCTGTCTAACTGCAGGATCAGGTTCGGGAACAGTCCAGGAAGAATATAAGGTCCTAAAAGTGACTGGTGTCTGTATGGCATCCTGAACATCAGGACCAACTATAAGTCCCTTATCAAACTTATCCTGTATCTCCAATAGACCCTGAGGAGTTAGATCCAATTCCATATCCTCCCACCCTTTAATGAGCATGTCACACATAACATTAAAAACGTATCTTTGTGTAGGCGCATTCCATTGGAGAAAGGTACTCAATATATCAGGTACACTATATAATGAACCGTCCATCATCCATCCATGAGCAAGGGAGTCAAACATAACCCATTCCTCGGAATCTGGGAGTTGACTACGGGATTGTCTTCGAGAAAAAGCAGGAGTCTTATTAAACTAACCAAAGAGGGGGGGGGAGAAAAGACCAGAAACAGTATCAACTAACCTATTACGAATCGGAGAAGAAGTAGGGAGTAGAACTGGAGATGAAGAGCAAAGGCAGAGAAGGGCTACCTGTTACAAGAGATACAAAAGGCAAAGGAGACTGAGGTACAGAAGGTTGTGGCAAAGGAGGTGCTGGCAGTATTACTGGAAGAGCCAAGGGTGCAGGAGCCGGAGCTCCTGGCTGAACAACAGGTTGCTGCACAGGTGGCAATAATACAGGTGCATTAGCGCCTGGCGCATAAGGCGGCGGCAATTTCAGTAAATGAGACATTAAAGGATCTTCTTCAAGATCTTTATGTTGTTGGGGTAACACTGGATAGCACCTATCTATTGCCATCCGATGTTGTCTATCCGAGACCTCAATCGCTCGATCAGTCTCATTGTTTTTAAATTGCTGGGCAGCCTGTATAACCGTCATATCTTTCATTTTCCTATCTCTTTTTGCTTTTTTATTTTCTCTCTGTTTGGCTTCCTTACGCCAAAGGCGAAAGAGTCAAACATTGCCGGCCGGGCTTTTCTTTTAAACAGAATCGACTCCAAATTATCTAATATGTCAGGCTCAAAGCTACCATTTTGTGGCCACCATAATACACAATCTTTCTTTGTGTATCGGATCCATGCATCGTTAAAAGCAATGGGACCAACACCATGCTTAGAATAGAGCTCATAAGTGGGAGTTCCAACCGGAGGAATCGGACATGACTCCTCAAGCCGGGAATCCCTAGAACAGCAAAAACAACAGAGTTTCCTAAATCCGCTCAGACCAGGCATTTCAAGCGCACTGATCCGTTCACTAACTTCGAGGAGTGAAAGCAAAGAACACAGTACAAAAGTACTCACCCCTCGGCTTCGAGGGGCGAATAACAAAAATCAAAAACAAAACAAAGAAGTGGGCGCTACCCACGAATACTTAACTAGATGGTCTTCTCACGCCAACGGAGGTCCGTCTAACGTCTCGCGATACCAATCATCACCAGAGAGTCCAAGGCAGGGCGGTAGTCAGGGCAGCAGTCATCAGCAGCCGTCGGAAAGGAGTAGTCGCGCTGCAAAAGACCTTCGGTCCACTTCAACATACAGGGGTCGCTTGGTGTGGCTCGCGAATCCTCTGGAATTTTCTTGCGGGACTTCTCACGACCCTCGGGCTGAACCGCTACCACTGAAACCGCCCCATGTTGGGCGCCAGTTGGAGAACCGGGCCTTATGGGCCGGGCGGTGCAGTGCACGCCTTAATCCCCGGATTCACCTGCCTTGTAACTAACAGAGACACGAGACACTCCGTTGAGCGTGGAAGCCAGGTTTATTAGCTGCAGCTAAGCACAGTTGTCCAAGAAGTACATACAGGGTGTAAGTTCTAAGGAGACTGCCACTTCAGTCCGTGGCGTACAATCTCTTATACTAAACACATTTACAATATCCCATTCCCCGCACACACAAAACAAACCAATACGAAAAGTTGGAAAACAAGCTATCAGGTATCTCAGTATACGCCTCTTTCTCAGACCCCGTGTGTCACCCCTCCCAACAAATTAATCAGTAATGGTGTTCACAATCCCCTCTTGCAGGTGGCAGGACATGCTGGTGTTTCTCAAAGGATAGTTGTGTAATAGGAGCATACAAGGAGAGAATAGTGAAGGCCAGTCGGATAAGATAGTATAAGGAAAGAATAGGAGTGGGCAAATAGTCGGCTGAGACAGGGATCAATCGAACAAGACATAGATTAGCAAACTCGGCCAGACCCTGACATCGGGTTTCATGACAAGGACAATAGAGTTACTTTTTAACTGAAAGGACACGTAGCAGCTGGAAAAGCAAAAGCATCGCGTTCGCCGTGCCGCCTGAGTGAGGGCAACACAAAATGGCGACAGGACACAAAACGGCAGCTAGATACGGGACGAAATCTGAAATCGCAGAACCTCATACCCCATCACAAGGATAGCAACACCACCTAGATTTTCAACAGGTTCTATAACATCTTTTATACTTTCTCCTAGGATGTCCCCACAACAGCCTCCTTCTGCACCTATAAGGCTTCAAAGACATAGAACTCTACCATCACCTTTTCCTCTCACATATGTCTGGGGAAAAGAACACAACATTATCATTCACACTCCAGGTCAAAGTCTACCTCTCAGAGAAGATGTAGAGGTAGATCTCCTTATCACTCTAGGTCAAGGAGGTTCAGTAGAACGCCCTACAGGAAACTACGATCTCTCCATCCTGAGCAACCACTTCAAGATCTTCCATCAGAGATTACTTTCCTACCATGACAGACATCCCTCCAGTAAGCATGTCAGCAGTTGATGTCCTTACCACATGTAATGATTTGTTAGTAAGAGGAGCAGCTAAATTGAACATTGCATGCCCACTCCTACTACATCAACCTCTGTCTTTTTTTAAACATTATATCATAGGACATCGCCAAGATCTCTCCTTCCTGGACTTTTTGAGTCTCCAATGCACTTATTTCTTACACTTTCAGCAGTAAGATTTGCACCATCTAGGCTTTTGGAGAAATATGAACCACCAGATCAGGACGCTCAGTTCCTCTAATCCTCCACCAGATTAAGTAATTGAAGCAGTAGCTAGAAAGCCCCTTACAACAGCTCCCTGTTCTTTACCAGCGGATAACGAAAGTAAAATAATACATTTCTTTTGAAGTTAAATGTGCAGAACTACAGATTCTACTATGAAGGCTCTATTACTCTTTTGAGAAGATGTGATTGAGTTTTTTCATATTCTCTTCAAAGATATACCTCAAACTAAATAATTGGTACAGCTCTGGACACGTCAGACCTGGCCGCTCATGGCTGCTGTCATGGTATTTGCATGAGAAGAAGCTCATTGCTTAGGCTAACGAGACTTACACCAAAAGTGCATCAAAAAACCCTGAGCCTACCATTCTCAGGAAGTACATTCTTTGTCCCACATGCAGATGACAGTAAGTCATGCATGTTGACAGAGCTAGAAATACGAAAAGCTGCAAGCTTTTTGAAAAAAAGACTGTAGAAGGAGTTTCAGGCCCTATTGACAGACAATACTATCATCAGAGAGTTCAGATCCCTCATTGGTCTCAACAGCAACAGAGGCACCCACATAAATCCTCTAAGGAAGAGGAGACCAACAACAACAGCCTGTGACCTCAGGAAGACCTTCTACTAAACAATGGTTCATTTCTTGCAGCATCTCCGTTAGTCACTCTGGTGTGGGGAAGTATATTCCACGGCATTCAAGAGTGGCTTATAACTACAGAGAAATGGGTTTTCAATATTGTTTGGAATTAATATTTTCTTTGTTTCTAGTCAAGATATCAGCCTAATAAAAAAGATCTGTTGCAAAAGGAAGTCAATATCATATTGCACAAAATTGCAATGGAGCCTTTTCCTTTTCATTTAAAAGGTCAGGAACTTATTCCCTGTACTTTATGGTTCTAAAAAGAGTTCAGATCCATCCTCCATCTCAGAGTACCTAACAAGTACGTAACAAAAATTGTTCTGGATGCTCGAATTACAACAGATCTATCCTCAGCTACATAAAGGAGACTGGATTTGTGCAAAATACCTTCAAGATGCCTACTTCCATATTTCAATTACAGCAAAGCATCGAAAAAGTCTCCAATTTTAGAATAGGCTCCAGACATTTTCAATATAAAGTCCTACCTTTCGGACTACATTCAGCTCCTCAAACATTTGTGAAATGTATGACTAATATTCCAGTATGTCTAAGGAGACAAAGGATTTGTGTTTACCCTTATCTAGCCGATTAGCTGACAAAGCTATATCATCAAAAGAGACATTAATATATTTCAGTCTGGCACTGTGTTTCCCTGAACCGCTATTGAAGGGGGGTATTTGCATGCCTCTCGGAGGTCCTAGGGTGGGAGTTTCCCCGCCCGCTGCAGCTGGCCTTGCTCCACGTCATGGAGGGAATAGGAGGCAAAATTTACAAGCAACACCTCATGCAACTGGATTTTACTCTGGCGAAACGGGACATTGCCAAGGCATGGAATGCCCCCCACAGGCCCCATTTTTGGCCGCATGGAAGAATGGGCTAGACTTCTGTATGAAAGAGGTGTGGCGCAGCGGCCAGGGCGACTGACTCCGGAATCTGGGGATCACAGTTCGATCCCCAGTGCCGACGGCAGATTAGCCCAGCACCATGTGACTCTGCGCAATAGCTTGGTTAATCTTCCCGACGGCCCCTAGAGACCCTTACAGGTGATTGTTCGCGCTTTACAAATGTGGATTATATCATTATATGGAGCTGGAGCAACCTATCTTTGTCGCTAGGGGTTGCCCGCGCAAACATTATAAGATTTGGAAACGGTGGGAGGACTATCCAGGACTTTTGCTAGACCCGCTATCAGTGGCAGAAGTTCATTCATTGGGATAATGTATATGTCTATCTTCGGACTGTGGCGTGCATTGAGGGGAGGTGGGGCCCGGAGGGGTTCACCCTCCCTGCTATCTTTACACGCTGTGGACATGTTTATGCGGATCTTGTGCGATCAGGGGGGTGGGGTGGGGGTGGGTGTTGGAGTACTTTTTTCAGTGTTGCTTCTCTACGTTTGGACGTTATTGGATAAAGTCATCATATCTGTATGGTTTGATTATGCATTTGTCTCTGGGGTGCAGAGCTCCGCAATTTATGTGCAACTTGACAAATAAAATGTGTTTAAAAAAAAAAGAGACATTAAAATATTTGAAAACGTTCCTTAACGCTCTCAGCACATCGGGTCTTAGGTTGCACCTCAGGAAATATACAGTTCACCCAGTGCAGAAAATACACTACCTTGGAGTAATAGTTGATACCCAGTTGAAAAAGTATATCCTTCAGACAAGAAGCTCTCAGTCAGCACCTGGCACTCCGGACTCAGAGTGTTCCTGAACGTGCAAGACCACTGTCCCTCAAACCTTAAGCCATATGGAAATGGCTCGTAGCAAGGAACCAAGCAATTATAGCTGTCCAGCTCTCAGATGTTCAAAATGTAGAAGCAGACTCCTCCAGATGACCATTTCCATGACTGGGTTTTAAACAATGAAGTTGTGGAAGTAATTTTTGAAGACTGCGACTATCCACAAATAGATTTCTTTGCTGACACAAAAAACAAGAAATGCCAAGATTGCACCTCAAGATTCTATCAGTCAGGGTCAAAGGGGATTGCCCTTTTGATGGATTTGTCAAAGTAATGTGTTCACGCATTTTCTACGATTCCCTCTCATACTGACAGTTCTGATCAAGCTCTACCAAGCCAAGACCAGAAAGTTAATAATAGCACCAGAATGGCCTCACCAATGGTGGATCACAGTCTTTCTTCCCCTATCCGAATGTCCACCTAAGAGACAGATATGCTGAAAGGAGCTCCTATACAAGTTTTGGGGCTAGATCCTGCACCCCAACCTTCCATCGCTGAGCTCAGCGGGTTGGCTCCTGAAATCCTGTAATATGGGCATATAGAGTTACCTCAAGATTTAATGGACATTTTACAAGAAGCTAAAAGTCCTTTCAATAGGAAATCATATGGCCTTAAGTGGAAGAGATTTATAATTTGGTATATTCAGAAGAGCTATGATCAAGAAGTTGTGGTACTCTCCATATCTACTTCATCTACAATTTTCATCTATTAAAGTACACTTTGCAGCTTTAACTGTCTATAGGAAATCTTGTTCACAAACCTTCTTCAGAATACCTGTGGTTAAAGATTCCTTAGAAGGCATTAAGAAAGGTTTCCCGTCTATTAAGTATCCATCTCCTGTTTGAAAACTCAACATTGCACATCCTAAATGAATGCCCCCCTCCCTTTGAGCCCAATCACAAACCCTCCTTACAACACCTTACATGAAAGGCAGTTTTTTTTAGTTTCTGGTACCTCTGTGCTCAGAGTTAGTGAAATTCAGGCTTTATTTGCTGCTGAAAGATATAAAATGTTCCATAGTAGTGGAGTGGTAATGAGAACCCTACCCATTTTTCCTTTGTAGGTGGTTTCAGAAGATTTTCAACAGACAATCCTAATTCATCATCTCCAACAGGGAGATCTCTGAATTTTCTTTTGTTAACTGAGTTTTGAAATTCTACCTCGACAAAACTAAAGATATAAGACCATCAGTTTGTCTTTTCATTAACTGCCCATTATGAACAGGCTTATCTTCAACAAAGCTGTCCATTTCCACATGGCTAATTTCTTGTATATTCATTTCATACCAGCTGCCTAAGAAGCCCTTTCCTAGTTGACCTAATGCACATTGCACACATTGGAAAGATGTTACTATAGCCCTTTTAAGACATGTTCTCAATTAAGAGATTTGCACGGTTTCCACTTGGAGGTCTGTTCACACTTTCACTAGACATTATGTCTGGATTCAGATTCCAGAGTAGAGACTCAAGTAGGGCAGGCTTCTTTGAAGAACCTTTTGGGTGATTCTTGGCCCTTTTTTATTTGTTGTCCACTTTTATTGTGGAATCAGCTTGCTATTATATTCAGTGTGTATGACTATTGATGGGGATGCCCTGGAAGAGAAGGTAAAGTTACTCGCCTGTAATCCTAGTTCTCTTCCAGGAGAATTCTTATCAAAGCTATAGCATGATTCTCACCTCCCCGGACAAGAAATATTATAGCTATTATCAGTCTTCACCCAAGATCCTCAGATTTTCTTCACAAATTACCTGATCCAACTGTCATCTGTGGGGCATGATGGTATACAGGGTGTACTGTGAGGCCTAAAAGACCATGTGGCTGTTTTCTTCTCCTATGCTTTGCATTGCATTCTGTGAGCCTTTAAGGCTGAGTGCCAGTTTTCCTCTCCCATGCTTTGCATTGCAGTCTATTTTCTAACACTGCCCTATATTCCTTTTCCTTTCCCTTTTTTAGGTCGAGGGCCGTAGGCTGCGCTTGCGCAGTCTCGGTCAGAGATGTAATGTTTTCTAGAGTGGGGGCTTGAACCCGCCCCTCTTCTCCATTGGCTGGCTTCCTAAACGGAGGCCAGCCATTGGAGGAGAGGGGCGTCACTCTGTTCAAGCCCTGTCTTTTTCCGATTCGGGGGCGTCTTTTTTACCTTCTTTCTTGTTTTCTTTCTCTCCTCTTCCCATTGGCTGGAATTTTACCTTCCAGCCAATGGGAAGAGGAGAGAAAGAAAACCACGCCCCCAAATCTGAAAATGACGCTAGTTTCTCCGAGGCATTCTTGCTTCGCCTCGGAGAAACGTGGTGGCGCTTATTAAGCCTTCTGTGGCTTCTTTATTTAATTATTTAGCAGCACATTGGCTCTACTGCCTATTTCACTCCCCTGCCCACCTCCATGATTTGTTAAGCCTTCCGTGGCTTCTTGGTTTAATTATTTCGCCGTGCATTGGCTCTACTGAGCGTGTCGCCTCCTACGGCCCTCCCTCCTGGAATCGCAGCTCAGGAGCCTCCCAACTTCAAATGCTCCTTTCTTCAAAATATGACGTTGAGGCTTGCCCGCCGCCCGATACCCCCCGCCTTGAAATGGTTGTCTTGTTTAGTTTCCGTGGTGATCAGGCTGCAGGAAGGGCGTCCGCCTTGGCTGAGTGAACTTCTTGGATTAAAGCCATCCGTCCACCACTCCCTCGTTGTTCTGGAGAGGGCTCCAGTCACACAGCACGATGGCGGCGACGCGGCACAGATGGAAGAAAGGAGGCACGCGCTGGTGTCGATCTGCTGTGTTTTGCTCGCGGCCCTCGTAGTCAGTACCGAGGGTGAGAATTCACTTCTTTCCATTTTATTTACAAGCTAAATATAAAAAAGTTTCATTTGTACCAAGACATTAGTACACGCAAAGCAGAACGTAATGTTTAATTTTTCATGGTCTGTTGACCATTTTACGTGCACATACTTCTAACAGAACTTTGGAATTGTACCTATAACTCAACGAGCATTAAACTAATTTGTCATAAACCAACTTAGTGCATATTTTCGTGCCGCTTACGAATGGAGCAGGCAATTATTTTTTTTAACTTTTCTGTCTTGGTATGTGCCTGTGTTTAAAAGTTTCTATTAAAGCGTTTGAGGGGGGGGGGGGCTTTTTCTTCAGAGGGCCTTTGCTTCTTTCCTACAGTGCCCACATGTAGCACATGGTTAGTGTTTCACTTTAAAAAGTGAACTACTTGCATCTAACCTACCCAGTTTTCTATAAGGCGCATAATAGGGCACATTGGATCTTTGTAAGTGACTTCGATTTTGAGAGCTCAGGGTAAGTCAGATGCGGAAACAAGAAGAGATAACTTGCCCAGACAACACCATGTGGTGAGGTTGGGACATAGTAATTTGAATCCAGCTCTCTTATTCCATAATTATGATTTAACATTGTTGGTTACTTAAAAGAAAATGGTGGGAAGCCAGGCTCTGTAAGAATTGTAGACAAATTGTACTGACACCAGTGTTGTTAATACTCTTTCTTTCATTCTTAGTTGTAAAGTTAACACAGTGCTCATGCTTGTCTTGGCACCCCCGTTGGTTGTGCTTGCTGTCCTGCCCCCCCCCCCTCGTTGGTTGTGCTTGCTGTCCTGCCCCCCCTCGTTGGTTGTGCTTGCTGTCCTGCCCCCCCCCCCCTCGTTGGTTGTGCTTGCTGTCCTGCACCCCCCTCGTTGGTTGTGCTTGCTGTCCTGCCCCCCCCCCCCCTCGTTGGTTGTGCTTGCTGTCCTGCACCCCCCCCCCTCGTTTGTTGTGCTTGCTTGTGATCCGGTTTTTGTGCCTCTGTGTCCTGTTTGTGATCCTGCTTGTGCCTCTGAGCCCTGCTTGTGCCTCTGAGCTCTGCTTGTGCCTCTGCTCCCTGCTTGTGCCTCTGCTCCCTGCTTGTGCCTCTGTGCCCTGCTTGTGCCTCTGTGCCCTGCTTGTGATCCGGTTTTTGTGTTGCTCTCCTGCACCTCCCCCCTCGTTGGTTGTGCTTGCTCTCCTGACCCCCCCCCCTCCCCCCCCACCATTGTTGGTTGTGCTTGCTGTCCTGCCCCCCCTCGTTGGTTGTGCTTTCTGTCCTGCCCCTCCCCTCGTTGGTTGTGCTTGCTGTCCTCCCCCCCCCCTCCTTGGTTGTGCTTGCTGTCCTGCCCCCCCTCGTTGCTTGTGCTTGCTTGTGATCCGGTTTTTGTGCCCCTGTGCCCTGCTTGTGATCCGATTTTGTGCCTCTGTGCCCTGCTTGTGATCCGGCGGTTTGTGTGTCTCTGTGCCCTGCTTGTGCCTCTGTGCCCTGCTTGTGATCCGGTTTTTCGTGCCTATGTTCCCTAGGGCGTTACTGGGCAGAAAGGTGTGTGTGTGGCTCTGTGTGTGTGTGGCTCTGTGTGTGCGTGTGGCTCTATGCGTGTGGCTCTGTGTGTGTGTGTGTGGGTGCGTGTGTGTGGCTCTGTGTGTGTGGCTCTGTGTGAATGACTGTGTGGGTGGCTCTGTATGTGTGTGTGTGTGAGTGGCTTTGTGTGTGTGGCTCTGTGTGGGTGCAAATGCAATAGGTCTCGCATTTGCGAGCGATTAAGCTATTGGCATTGTAAATGACAATGCCATTTATTTATGTTTTAAAAACAAAAACTTAAATAAAAATAATGTCATGAGCAATGCCAATAGCTCCAACTTTAACAATGCCGAGACCATTGCATTGTAAATGCTTGTTATAAAAAAGTTTCTGAAAGATTTTCTGTGATCACTTTTTCTATCTGTGAATAATTTTATGTAATTAATTTTTTTTTTTTAAACCGAAATGTTATGAAATTTTGACCTTTATCACTCTGCAGATACATATGTAATGTACTACAAACAAAGATAAATATATACCTAAAGGTATTTTTTTAATTTTTTTATTTTACTTTGAAGGTTTTGTATAGCGCGAACAAGACCCTTGCGGGTATCAGAGCGCTTTACAGGGCAAATATAGGATGACAAATACATATAAAACACAGAGTTATGAGAGTACAGTACTGATCAAGAATGTAAAAGTAACAGTTCAAGTGAATTTAGACATGAGTATCGATTTCACTTCTTTTTTGAAAGAGGCCGTGGACGGAGTTAGTCTTGTTTCCGGCGGTAGAGCGTTCCAGATCCTGGGCGCCATTTTTGAGAAGGTGCGATTATATGTTTTCTTCTTGGAAAAACGCTGTGGTTTAAGTAGAAGATTATCCGAACTCCTGGTAGATCTTTTACCACCCGATAGTACTAGTTTCTCTGCTAGGTACCTTGGGGTTTTGTGATGCAATGCCTTATGAGTCATACAGGCAATTTTTAGGTGGATTCTGGCCTCAAAAGGTAACCAATTGAGGGCCTGCAGGTCAAGTGAGATGTGGCAACTTCTTTTTTTGCCAGTGACCAATCTAGCAGCTGTATTGACTGCAGCTCTTAGCGGAGCGGTCGTTGATTTAGGAAGGCCGCAGAGAGTGATACTCCCATAGTCAATTCTGGGAATTACTAGAGTTTGGACTGCCTGTTTAAAGTCATATGCGGGTTTGAAGGGTTTCAGTTTTCTCAGGGTATTTATCTGAAAATGTGCTCCTTTAGTTGCAGTGCTGATATGCTTTGGCATTTTTAGTTTATTGCTCAGGGTTATTCCTAGGGATTCGGCAGAATCGATGATGAGAGGTTGACCGTCAAGTGCAGTTAGGTGCTTCATCCATTCGTGGATGCTGGTTGTTTGGTTGGGGGGAGCGATTAAGAGGAATTCTGTCTTTAGTGTGTTTAGTTTTAAATGGTTCCTAGCTAGCCAGTTTTGAATCTTTTGGAGCGTAGAGTTGAGGGACTTGATGTCTTCGAGAGATTGGATCTTGATGTAGAGCTGTGTGTCGTCGGCGTACGTGTGGTAATTGATATTTGCGGAGTTGAGAAGCTCAGTGAGTGGTTCCATGAATAAATTGGGGAGATGGAAGATCCCTCAGGAACTCCCAAAGTGACAGGGGTGGGGTTTGATAGGGATTGGTTAATCTTGAATCTTTGTGTTCTATTTTAGAGGAAGGAGGTGAACTAGTTTAACACTGGTCCAGATAGTCCCATTCTTTGCTTCAAGAGATCCAGTAGGTTGTTGTGTTTGACTGTATCAAAGGCTGTGGATAAGTCCAGTAAGATTAGCAAGTAGGCTTTCTTTTGATCCAGTATTTGTAGTGCGTCATCTATTATGTGGGTCATGGCTGATTCGGTACTGTGCCCAGCACGAAAGCCTGATTGGAATTGATCGAGACGGTTGAATTGGTCTATGTGGTTGCTAAGCTGCATGTGCACACATTTTTCGAGCAGTTTATCAAGGGTTGAGATGTTAGATATTGGGCGATAGTTGTTCAAGTCTGAGGGGTCTGCTGTTACTTTCTTTAGGATGGGGGAAACCTGACCGGCTTTTTAGGATGTCTGGGATGGTTCCTTGCAGAAGAGAGGTATTTATAATCTTAGTCCATAGGGGCACTAGCAGTGGAATGAAGGTCTTTAAGTGGGATGCTGGGAGACGGTCAGTGTAATGATTGAAGGTATTCAAAGTAGTGAGCGTGTTTAGGATAGTTTCTTCGCGATAGTAGTTGAAGGTGGTCCAGGAGGCATTGTTCTTGAGGTCGAGCTTTGTAGAGCAGTTAAACAGTGTCCCTGGTGTGGACAGAGAGGAGATTCAGAGATAATAGGTCGTTCTGAAGGTCAGTCTTTAAGTTTTCAGTTTTAGTTGTAAAAAAGGAGGCAAGATCTTTGCAGTTGGGGAGTGTATCTGGATTGGCTTGGGAGGGAGTGTGAGACATCCTTAGATTGAGCTTTGATTATTTCGAACAGTTTTTTGGGGCAGTTTTTTGCTTGGTCTAATTGTTTGCATATGAAATCAGCTTTTGTGCATCTAATCCTTCTGTAAAAGGCATTTTTTTTTAAACTGTTTGTTTAAGACAAACAGAAATTGGCAATACATACAGATATATATCAGATGTGCTACCAGCTTGTGTAGGTCGTGGTTCACATTGTAGACCATTCTGCGCTAAACATAATACAGACATTACTACTCTTATTGATTCCTGCCCCACTTCAATCCCAACTCTTTCCCTACCCTCCCTCTCCTTCTTCATCTGAACTATCTGCATCAAATTCCGGCAATGGTTCACAGATATCCCCTCGGAAAATATTCCACGCCGCCCATATTTTATTCCATTTCCTTGGGCACCCCCTGGCTGCATACACTGCGCGTTCAGTGACCATTGTCAGGTCCATGTTTCTGCACCATGCTGATAGTGTCGGTACCTCTGCTGCCCCCCACTTCTGCGCAATGTCTCTTTTGGCAATTAAAAGACCCAGTGTAGCCCAGATTTGCCCGTGACGTGAGAGGTCGTTAGGCTCCCACACGTTTAGTAGACATCTTCTCGGTTCTGGCAAAAGTGACACCTTTGTTGTCTGAGATATGGTGCATAGCACCTGCCGCCAATAACTTATTAATACTGGGCAGTTCCATAAGGTGTGGAAAAAGGTTCCTTCCTCTCCGCAGTTCCTTAGGCAGAATGGGTGTGGTGTTCTCTGCAATTTGTGTAAGGTGATCCTAGTGTAATATATGCGGTGTAGAATTTAAAGTTGCACTAATCTAAGCCTGGCAGATATTCCCACCTCTTTGGGTGAAGCTAGGGCCTCTTGCCATTCCTGATCGTCCATTTCTCCTATCTCTGTCACCCATTTTTCTCTCAATATACGTGTGGGGTCTGGTAGGTTATTAAGTAGTTTCCTGTATGTAAATGATGTGGCACTTTTTTCCATGTGATCTGTAAGCAACCGGTCTTCCAGCGGGGATGTCTCCGGGATCTCGGTGTCCAGCGGGATCACTGGTATTAATGCGTGTCGTATTTGCATGTACCTACATTTCTCATTTGGGCCCAGATTTTATTGATGTTGGAGCTGGGTAAATGGTATCACTGTTCCCTTATCCCATAAATCTCCCACTGTGGAGATGCCTATGTTGCCCCATTGTGTGAAGCCCTTACTTCGTCGTAAGTGTCCTAACACCTTGCCATCCCACAGTGGGGTCAGCTTGGTTATCACCCCTCTCCACCCCAGCCGAGCCTGCGCTGCATGCCAAACCCGGGCAGTGTGTTTAGTAGGTCATACTAATTTCGAGACTGATCCTTTGTTATAAAGCACTGCTAACATGTTTTTAGTTCCCAGTTGTGCCCTATCTGCCCTGTATGCTGGGTCATCATGGGGTACATGGATCCAGTGGGTTATGACTTTGAGTTGTGCCGCCCAATAGTACATTTGGAGATTCGGAAGCGCAATCCCCCATCGTACCAGCTTTTATGTAGCTTCGCTTGAGCGATACGGGCTGGGCGGTTACCCCAAAGAAGGATCGATACTTGTGCCGCTACTTGTTTAAAATAGCGGGGTGGGATCGGATCAGGCGTATTCTCCAGGATATAGAGGAATCTAGGGAGGGCCTTCATTTTGTACAATGCAGTGTGAGGGGCAGCGATGCCCAGTGTGTCACATCGCGTATTAGTCTTTCCAGTGGCGGTGTCAAATTCTTAGTGAAAAAATCTGTTGTGTTTCTAGTGATGTGTATCCCTAAATATTTAAATGAGTCCTCTGCAATCATTAATGGGCACTCCGTGGAAAGTGCTGGTATCGGCCCCTTTAAAATGAAGATGACCGATTTAGACCAGTTTATTGGGTATCCTGACAGTCTACCGTGGGTGTTACAAACATTAAGAAGTTCTGGTATGACACTTTCTGGGTCTGTAAGATATACTAGCACGTCATCCGCGTAAAGTGAGAGACGGTCTTCCCATCCCTCCCGCCAGCTAATTCCCTTCAGCAACGGGGTCGCCCTTATCAGTGTCGCAAGGGGTTCTAGTACTAGTGCAAATAACAGCGGTGACAGGGGACATACCTGGCGTCTTCCCCGTGCCAGTGGTATCTCATCTGATATGTGGCCATTAGCAGTCACTCGGGCCACGGGTGTGGTATACAGGAGTCGTATCCATGCACAAAATTTAGGGCCAAAACCCATACATGTTAACACTCCAAATAAATATTGCCATTCCACCATATCGAATGCCATTCTCGCATCCAATGACAATATCACCGCCGGTTCTGTTAGCCATGAGGCTTTTGCTAACACCCCTTGCACGCGTCTGAGATTAAGTGCTGTGTTCCTGTGAGGTAGAAAACCGGACCGGTCTGGGTGTATCAATTGTGGGAGATGGATCATCAATCTGTTTGCTAATAGTTTTGCTAAAATGTTGGCTTCTGCATTTAGTAATTAAATCGGGCGGTAAGACGCACACTCCGTCTGTGGTTTCCCAGGTTTTGGGATCGCCACTATCGTCGCGATACACTGGTCCACTGGAAGTTCGGCCTTCTCCAAACTTTCATTGTACATCGCCAACAGGGGCGGGTCTATTGTTTCCGGCATTCGCTTAAACCATTCTATAGGTATCCCATTGGGTCCCAGAGCTTTTCCTGATTGCACCGCATTAATTGCAGTTTGTAATTCTTCAAGAGTTAATTCTGCCTCTAACTCCACGGACATCTCCGGTGTCAGAGTTGGCATCTCGATATGTCTCAGGGAGTCCCGTGTCTCCGCCTCTGTCAGTGTTACAGTTGGGGTATATACCTCCCGGAAGTGGTCTGCTAGTGTGTGTACTATCTCTTCCGGGTGCGATTGTAGCGTTCCCTCCCGCGACTGCAGCTGTTGTATTCCCTTTGTGCCATCTCCCTTTCTATCTAGCCATGCTAGCATTCTTGCAGCTTTGTCTCCTACATCATATATTTTGTTTTTGACCGTCGTGATATTATCTAAGGTCCGCTCTTTGAGGTAGTATCTATACTGCAGTTGACGGATATTCAGGGTATGTGCTGTGTCTTGCTTTGGATCCAAGGTGTATGCTTTTTCCGCTTCTGATAGGGCCAATTTTAATTCTACCAGTTCCTTTTGCTGTGACCGTTTGTGTCCGGTGATGGATGCAATCGCTTGCCCCCTAAACACCGTTTTGTAGTATTCCCATACTATTGCGGCCTAGTCAACCGATAACGTGTTTTCCTCAAAGTAGTGTTTGGTGGTTTTGCGGAGTTCTTTCTTGATGGCAGGAACCTTAAGGTAACCTGGATAAATGGGGTACAATCGCCAAAATAATCTATCCGGGAAAGACTATTGTGTACCATGGAATGATATGTGTATTGACAAGTATTGGGGTGTGTGTGTCTCCAGATATCCATTAGACCCATAGCTTCTACAAACCCCTGAAATCGCGAAGGCCTAGGTGTTTGTAGTCGAGTGGGGTATCTGTCTAGAGCTGCCGGCGGTATGTATACCGACACTATTTTCAGGAGTTTGCCCTCCCACTGGCCCTGTACTGCTGCGAATCTCACTT
Organism: Lissotriton vulgaris; assembly: GCF_964263255.1. Lineage (NCBI taxonomy): Eukaryota > Metazoa > Chordata > Amphibia > Caudata > Salamandridae > Lissotriton > Lissotriton vulgaris. The sequence goes on from NW_028249313.1 coordinate 95,692, forward strand.
GATCATCCACCTTAGTCTGCAGGACCATAAATGGTGAAGTTTCCCTAATCAGTATGCCTGTTCCTCTAGATCCTAGAGTGTGCAGCCATTTTATAACCCCATCTATCCAGTGCCCTGCATGCCGTTCCCGTGAGATGTGTCTCTTGCAAAAGCGCCAGCGCTGGGCCATGGCGCTTCAGCGAGTGCAGTACCAATCCCCTCTTTATTTTGTCACCCAGCCCTCTTATGTTCCATGTTAAAATTTTGAGGGTGTTTACTGATGTCGCTTGTGTTGTAACGCCCGGGTCACTAGATATTGAGGCCGACGTCATAAGTGTCATGTGGCAGCAAAAGGGACCTCAGTCCCTGGGCATCAATTAATGGATCCGCCAGGCAGGCGAGGCCGGAGCATGTGGAAATGTTCGGATACCTCTCGTCATGTGTATGGTAAAACAATGTCTCTAGCGCGTGTCGCGTCGTCTGAGCTAAAAGCCTATCCTTTGAACGCTGTTGTCCTCTGTTATCATTGCCTCTAACAATCGCCAACAAACTATAAGAACTAGTAACTTTCCCCCCCTTAGCCCTCCCCAGCCTCCCTGCTTAGCGGTACTGTAACTACCCGCCACCCCAACTTAGCAGAGTGCTCCTTCCCTCCCAAAATCATAGTACTTGCTTGTCTGGGGTAAAAGGTCCAGTGGAAGTCCCAGCCCTTCTCGCCATCCAAGGCCTGCCTCAGTCCGCTACCTTGGCCGGCCCAGCCATGGTCTTGCTATATGTTTGTGTTGTCCGCCGGCAATCTTCCCAGTGGTGATGGCATCGTCCATACGTCTATTCCTCCTCCTGACTCGGTGTCTGTTCCGATTCTGAGTGTCTCGATCCTTGTGTTCCCAGGTCTTCCTCTCCTTCTCGTTGGCAATGATATCTGTTTCCGCAATTTGGGTTCCCTACAGGTCGCCATCCTTCGGTCCAGTCCTGCGCCGCTTCTGGTGAAAAAACCATGTCCGTCCATCTGCGACTACTCTAAGTTTTGCAGGAAAGAGCATAGAATAGGGCACTTCCTGGGTCCTCCGTATTTTTTTTACCTCTAGGAAACTTCTCTTGCGTCTGGACACCGCTGCTGTGTAGTCTGGGAAGAAAGTTATTGTGGAGTTTTGCACTCGTATGGGAGGAGAGATCCTTGCAATTTGTAGGATTGCGTCCCTATCTCTGTAATTAAACAACTTTACGAGTACTGGTCTTGGGGGGCCCTGGTTTTGGTCTGCCGCCGGGTACCCTGTGCGCTCGTTCCACTGAGAAGAAGTTGGAGAGTCCATTGGGTTGTAGTCTAGTTTTCACTAGCTCCTCCACGTATAAGTCCATTGCTTGCTTCCCTTCTGTCTCCGGAATACCAATTATACGTACATTATTCCGTCTTGCGCGCCCTTCCTGGTCGTCGAGTTTCTCCGCAAGCAATTTGTTGTCTATTTGAAGCTGGCAGACGGATGTTTGTAGTTCAGATGTGTCCGTTACTAGTGATTTTGTTACTAACTCCACTTCTTTCACTCTGTCCGTCATTTTGTGCAGATCTGCTCGTAATAGTGAGACGTCGGTAGAAATAGAGCCCACAGTGGTTTGAACGCTAGATAGTGCCTTCATGATGTCTTCAAGAGTAATTTTTTTCGCCCCGTCCCCTTCCGGGCTTTTGCTTGTAGGTGTGCGTCCTTCTGACTGCGGTATCGAGCTTTTTTCGAAGGCAAATTTGTCTAGTTTGGCCTGCGTGGCATTGTTCCTAGGACCTCTTCCTGCCATGGCTCCTTCTGTGTGGAGTGGTCGGCTTCCTGCGCAGCGCGAGTCTGCCGCCTGACACTGTATTGTGGAAAAGTTACTGTGGGTCTGTCTACGTTTCCCCCCACTTTAGGTGTAGTTGTCAGGTGTCCTGCACTGTAGTTTTCCTGCTACTCCGGTGGATTCTCAAAATATGGCTCCTTGCCTTCGGTTGCCTTGTATAGTGACTCCCTGCCTCTTGCCGCTCCTCCGTCTGTTTGCCTGCCACTGCAGTGAAATGACTGTCTTGACTCTTCAAATGGAGTTTATTTGTTGGGCAAGCTTTCAGATGTCAGGGGTTTAGTTGTGGTTTACAGGCCACTGTAGGTCTGTGCGCGTTGTGCTGGTGGGGTGTGTCTGGCCAGTAAGCTGCGCTATTCACAATTCAATCTGAACGCCGCGCTAGTTGGCAAGCTGTACTTGCCTCAGGTCCGACCCGTGCGTTTGCTATGCTCTCTCAGCAGGCAGTAAGAATAATGGCGCCGTTATTGTGTCTCAATGCGGCTTTGTCAGCGTCAGGCACATCGTCACCACTTCAGTTGCTGCCGATTCTACCAGTGATGGTACGTCTCTGTGCCGCTCGTTCCTCGTCGCCCAGGGTCCGTTATTCCTTCACCGGAGTGCTCGTTCGGCCTCCTGGGGTGATAATATACTGTTTCTCCCCACTTTCTGTCTCCGGCTTAGATCGGCTCTGTGCGCTGCTTCAGGCCCCTCCGACGTGATTCTCACACTCGGTCCGCACGGTCCCGACCCGCCGCAAAGTTATTATTTCAGTGTCGGCTGCTGTGGGTGTGCTGACTCTGCTCGTCCTCCCTGCTGCTTCTCTACCATGGGTTCCGTCCCTGAGCCTCGCTGCTGGTGTCACTTGTCTCCGGAATGCCGTTTTGCGGGCTCCGGCTCACTTGCGCTCCAAGTCGACTCCTTCCCAAACTTTAGTCCCCGGTCTCCGTCCCACAGGTCGGCCGCTCCTGCGCATTCGTCGTTTTCGCCACTTTCCGGCTACGGATCAACCCCGGAGTTCCACCAGCTGTTGCCGCCCGGCCGCGAACCTCGGTTCCAGCCCCTGAAAGTCAGTACTTTATCGGATTACTGCTCAGATTTTCAGAAGGGCTGCGTTATCCCTGGAGCTCCTCAACTAAACAGCCATCTTGCTCGGCTGCTAGCCACGCCCCCCCCTATAGTAGGCATTTCTGGTGCTTCTTAGTATTTGAGGTGGGTAACGGATCGGGCAGCTCTCCATTGCCTTTCAATGGCTCTCAGTGATCTTCTGTCCTCATTTAGTCTACCATCATACCAGGGATTTGAGATTTTGGTGGCGTCTCTTTTTAGTTGCATGGGAGCTAAGATGTCAAGTATCTTGTTCATAGAGTTAATAGTAGTGAGTAGTTATGCCCTGTACATTCTTGGATCCATCAGGTGGGGCTGTGAGGATGTGACTAGTAGATGCAAGATCAGCAGGATTGATGTTGTCTAGGTTCCTCTTCCAGATTTTTGTCCTCAGTGGTTGTACAGAGAGTAGTTTAACTACTTCTCTGATATGGAAAGGGATTATGTAATGATCAGACCAATCGCAAGGAAGGATGGATTCAAGCTGGATAAAGTCTGCTTTAGAAATTACTAGATCAAGGATTGAGCCTTTTTCGTGTGTTGGGCTATTACAGATTTGGGACAGGTTAAGGTCGCACAAGAACGTTTTGAGGCTATTGACCTCTGGGTCATCAGGATCGTTCCAATAGAGGTTGAAATCCCCCAGGAAGATTTGTGTATTCTGTTGTCCTGCGTTTGTGGCTAGGATATCCATCATGTGTTCAATGAAGGTAAGGTTGTTACCGGGAGGATGGTAGAGTGTAGTGAGCATATAGGCTTATTATTGCTAGTGATGTGTAGGCAAAGGTATTCAAAGGAGGATTACGCCGTGGTGTTGGAGCAGTTTACAGAGAGGTTGTTCCTATGGATGCAGGCAATACCACCACCAATCCTATCGGGTCTATCCAGTTTGGTGATGTGATAGTTTGGAGGAACTAGTATGTCAAAGATGGGTGTGGATGAATCACTTAGCCAAGTTTCCGTTAGGATTATAAGGTCGGGATCATTGGTTATAATGAGGTCCGCTGTATCAGCGGCATGACGAGGTGCCGATCTACAGTTTAGAAGGATGCATTTTATCTCGGTCTTGGTTGGGGTGGTGTTCTGGTCACGGGAGATGGGAACTCTTTTGAGGTTGTTTTCGACAATACCTCTGGGGGGTGTCTTGTAATTCTGGGTGCAGTAGAATGGATGGGTTGGATTGAGGACAGTATCTGCGTATTTTCCGTACAAGCAAGTCTAGATGGTGTCTAGATGGTGTGGAAGGAGGTTCGTTATGTTATGTTATGTTATGTTATGTTAGGTGAGCTTGTATAGCGCATGGCTGCCCCAACAACGGGGCGTACCAGCGCTTGCAGACAACCAGACAGAAAGAGCGATAGAGTAAAACAAAGCGGCCTAAGAATTGGACCCCAGAGTAGAAGCAAACAGCCAGGTTTTGATGCATTTACAGAAGTGCCAGTGGTTTTGAGTGGTGCGTGCCTCAATGGGGATAGAATTCCAGAGGGCCGGGGCGAGGGACCTGAAGGAGCGGCCACCCGCTCTGCTTTTTCGCACTCTAATGGTGCGGGCAAGATGGAGATCAGCAGAGCGCAGGGTTCGGGTGGGAACATAGGATGTGCAGAGATCTTGTAGTATATGGGGTCCCTGGCCGTGTAGAATTTTGTGGGTGAGGCAGAGGGTTTTAAATTCGCGTCTCTGTTTCACCGGAAGCCAGTGAAGCCGGTGAAGAAGGTGGGAAACATGACAGTGTTTGGGGAGGGCAAAAAGGGTTCGAGCTGCGGCGGTCTGAGCTCTCTGAAGTCTATTGATCACTGACTTATTGGCCCCCAGCAGGAGACCATTGCAGTAGTCAAGGTGGGAAAGAACCAGGGACTGGACTATGACTTGGCGGGTGGGTGGCTTAAAAAAAACCAGAATAGGTTTAATACAGCGTAGGCGCCCGAAACAGGTACCTGCGACCTTCTTAGCATGCAGCTCGAAGGACAGAGACTTATACATCAGGACGCCCAAGTTCTTAACGGCCTCCTTAAGGATTGGGGGGGGCCAACGAAGGGGGCCATCACTGATGGTCCCAGTTCTGTGGGTCACCTCCCAGCCAAAGTAGCTCAGTTTTAGAGGAGTTGAGCTGGAGATAATTCTCCGCCATCCAGTTGGAAATGGCCAGGATGTCTTCCTGCAGTTTAGCCTGGTCAGGCGAGGTATCCTTGGGAAAAGTGAAAATGAGTTGCGTGTCGTCCGCGTAAGATATCATTTTGATATTTCGTTCCCTGGCCAGAAGGGCCAGTGGGCGGACGTACACGTTAAACAAAGTGGGGCTAAAGGCCGATCCCTGAGGGACGCCGCAAACCAGGGGGATTCTGCTGGATGAGTATGGTGGGGCATGGATCTGGAAAGAGCGGTCAGAAAGAAAAGAAGTGAACCAAGCCAGGGCTCCGTCTTTGACTCCGATCCCCCCGAGACGCTTGAGAAGCATCTCGTGAGAGACTGTGTCAAACGCCGCACTCAAATCCAGCAGGACCAGGGCAGATGTGTTTCCTAGATCCTGTGCGGCTCTAAGATGTTCCGAGACAGCTAGGAGGGCTGACTCCGTGTTGTGATTAGCTCGGAAGCCATTTTGGGAGCCGTCCAGGATACTATTAGACACCAGGTGATCAGTCAGGATGGTGTTCACATGAGCTTCCATGATCGTGGCCAAATAGGGTAAGAGGGAGATGGGTCTAAAGTTCTCAGGGCGTGAGGGGTCAAGGAAAGGCTTTTTCAACTGGGGAACGACTTTAGCATGCTTCCAGGAATTAGGAATGATGGAGGACTGGAGAGATCTATTGATCAGAACCAGTCCTTCTTTCAGAATGGAGTCCTGAAGAAGCCGGAAGATATTAGGTTTAACAGGGTCATCAGGAGATCCAGTTTTAACCTTGGTGGTCAGGGAATCAAAATTTTGGTGGGAGATAGGAGGGAGAGTATGAAGAGGGTCGAAGGGAGTGGGAGGGGGGGATACTAACTGGGGGGAGGGGAGAGGCCTTCTAGCTTCAGCGAGATATATATCTCCTGGATTTTATTAGTAAAGAAAGTAGTCAAGTCTTCACACTGAGTTAGAGGCAATTAAATTACTAGTTCCCTCAGGGGTTTTGGACAAATCTTTTATCAAAGAGAAGATGGTTTTGGAGGGGTTGTGACTAGAGTTAATCAGATCTGAGTAGTACGCTGCCTTAATTTCACGAATATGTTTGTGGTAGGCTTTGGTGGCAGACCTATAGCTGTTCTTTGCTGAGATGTCATAGGAGCGCCTCCAGGCGCGTTCTAAAACCTTACAGCATTTTCTTTCTAGGGCTAGCGTCTCAGTATACCAAGGGTGAGACTGCACCCGCTTAGGTTGGGACATTTTAATGGGGATCTGATGGTCTAAGGAGCTACTAATCCAACTCCTAAAGGCTTTGTCAGCTTCCTCCAGGTTGTTAGACCATGTCAGGCAGGAGGAAAGAAGGTTGGACTCTAGGTTAGGGACATCCAGTTTATGCCAGGGGCGTCTCCAGAGGGGAGGGGAAGGATTCGGAAGAGCAATATTCGGGACTTTAATAGATGTATGGATAAGAAAATGATCCGTCCAGGTAAGGGGGAGGGGAGCATGCGCTTTAATTCCCTCGATGTTTGAGAATATCAGGTCAAGCAAGTGGCCCGCTAAGTGGGAGGGACCATTTACCAGCTGAAACATCTGGCAGGCTTCTAAATCTCCCAGTAAATTAGAGATGTCCTGGGAGGCGTGTCGCTCTAGGTGTAAATTAAGGTCCCCAAATATACTAAAGTTGGGCGTCATTATAGCCAAGGAGGAAGTGATCTGGGGCAGGGCTTCCTGGAAGGCCCTTGCGGATCCCGGAGGGCGATAAATGAGGAGCCCCGTAAGGGTGAAGTTATCTGAGATCCTAATCTTAAATTGCGCACATTCGCAGTCTGGTACTGTCACAGGGGATAGGACACAGGCAAAAGCAGATTTGGTTATCACCGCTAGCCCTCCGCCCCTGCCTTTAAGTCTATTCTGGGTATGCATAGAGTAACCCAGCGGTAGGGCCAGGGCGGGGATGGTGGTCGCCTCATTGGTTAGCCATGACTTCGTAGGAGTGAAGTAGGGAAGTAAGGTCATTCGGTGATAGGGTTTGCTTTTCCCTTACTGGACGGGTTGAAGCATTGGGTAAGGTACTATATTCTATCTGGGGAGCTATTTAGACGGGGGCTAGTGCATGACCACTGAATGGGTTTTACTTGTGGTTTGAGTTGTTGCCGGATCAGGACATGAAGAGCTTGGATGTCCTCTTTAATTTGTTGTAAGGATAGTTGTATCTCATCTAATCTGGGTTCATGTGTAGTGGTTTTCAAATTAGTAGCCTGGCCTGTGTTTAATTGAGGAGGGGTTGTGACTTCTGTGTTGCCCCGGGGAGTGAGGAGAGCTGTTTTGCGGAGTGGTGGAATTTCAGTGTGGTCGTCCGTGGGGACGAGAGGGGTGGATGGGGGACGAGAAGGGGTATTTATGTGTGCTGTTGGGGTGTTTGATTTGTTATGCTGCATCGATATAGAACGGTAGTCACTGGGAGGGGGGAGTGGAGAAGGGACGTGAGGAGGTGTTAGTGTTTTTGAGGGGGGACGGTCAGAATCGTAGCATAGGGGGGAGAATGTGGGCCTGCAGACTTATTGGGTGTGGTTGTGTATGGGGAGATTGGAGTGTCATCCGCGATGCGATTAAAGGGGGAGTGGGGAGGGATGAACTGTCTGAAAAGGAGCTGAGGACTTGGTTATGGAGATGGGGAGTAGAAGTGGGGGGTGAGGGGACGTGTGGGTAGGCTGGGTGCGAGGTGATGCGAGTATGTTGCAAGGTAGATGTCGTAGAAATTGTAGACATAGTGGGTGCACGGGGGAGTAGGGATAGTGGATATGTATGTCATTTAGTGGTGTTTCGGTTAGGCCTGGGGTGGGTGTAGTTGAGCTATGGGATACTGCTGGAGACTGTCTGGAGGGGAGTCAGGTAAGGAGTCAGTCAGAGGGTTAGGAGAGCGGTCTGTAAGAGAGGTTTTTGCGACCTTTGCTTTAATGATTGTGAAAGTGTGGTCCAGTATATTCAGGTTATGGTCTGATGTCTGCATGAGGATGACCCCATTATGTTAAATGGAAATAGTGGCAGTCCTTTGTAGAATGGGGAGGGAATAATAGATAGTGTAAGACCATGTGCAGTTTTTTTAGTGGTTGCAATTGCGAATAGGGTAAGGAAGGCTTTCCGGCATTGTGCTCTCCTTCTAGTGTAGAAGATAATGTTGTTTGATATGTGGCCTGTTTCATTTGAGAAGTAAGGGTCAGAGATTGGGGTTTCTGGGAGTGATTTAAGTAATCTATGTTTGAAGCCTTTGGCTGCCTTTTTTGAGAGGCGAGGGGGGTATTTGATGGGAGTAGGGGTGTAGGCCTGTGGGCTCCATTGTGTATGTATGGCTTATCTAAAAGAAACAGGTTAGTGTTAGATTACTTACCTTAGAATATCCCCAGGTGTCAGGCTGGATCCGGAAAGTTTTCGTCAGCAGTACCCTTGCGCGTCGGTAGGCGTCGTCTGCGGCTCAGTCATCGGCGTAGTGATTGCCAGGATGACGTCGTCGGAGTACTTAGACGCCGCCCTCGCGCGCTGACGTCAGTTCTTCTTTTTTCGGGTGTTCACGAAAGTGATGGCGGTGGTCGCAGCTCATCTGCGCAGATAATGGGTTTCAGTCTTCCCCTATCTAGAGAACTGGTTGTTGAAGGCGGGCTCGCCCCAGACAGTCATCTCCCATCTCCAGACTACTGCCGACCTCCTGCACCTGCTGTGGTCCTCAATCAACGTGCCCAAGTCACACCTGTGCCCCTCTCAGAAGCTCCTCTTCATCGGAGCGGTTCTGGACTCAGCACAGTTTCGGGTTTATCCCCCTGAGCAGCGGGTTCGGGATATTCAGGCTCTGATTCCGATCTTTCAGCCTTTATCCCGGGTCTCTGTCAGGTTGACGCTGCGGCTCCTGGGGCTGATGGCCTCCTGCATCCTATAGGTGCATCACGCTAGGTGGCGGATGCAGGCTCTGCAGTGGGACCTGAAGTTTCAGTGGGCACAGGATCAGGGCAACCTGTCCGACCATGTCCTGATCTCAGAGGGCACTGCGAAACAATTGCAGTGGTGGTTCACGGACCACGTTTGGGTCGATACCAGATCCCTCTCCCTACCCCAACCGGAGCATGTAGTAGTGACGGATGCGTCCCTGCTGCGATGGAGGGGCCACATGGGAGAGGTGTCCCCATCGGATTCCTGGCTCCATATTAACCTTCTAGAGCTGCAAGCGATCCAGCAAGCGATCCAGCTTGCACTGAAGGCATTCCCTCCCTCTGTCCGGGGAAGTGTAGTGCAGGTGTTTACGGACAACACCACCGCCATGTAGTACTGCAACAAACAGGGCGGGGTGGGGTTGTGGACCCTTTATCAGGAGGAACGCCAGGGCATCTCCCTGCCAGGTTCAACACCTGGCAGGTTCCCTGAACGCCAGGGTGGGTGGACGAACTCAGTCGTCGGTGCATGATGGATCTCGAATGGCGTCTGAATTCGGACGTGGCACAAGGCCTCTTTCTGCAGTGGGAAGAGCCTTGGTTAGATCTATTCGCCACAGAATAGAACGCGCAATGTCATCAGTTCTGCACGTTGGAATTTCCTAGGCGGCACACGCTCAGAGACGCTTTTCGTCGCGAGTGGAGCTGCGGTCTGTTGTACGCCTTTCCGCCTATACCACTTCTGCCCAGAGTGCTGAAGAAGATCAGGCAAGACCAGGCCCAAGTCATCCTTGTGGCTCCGGACTGGGCAAGAAGATACTGGTATCCCCAGCTACTCAGCACGTCAGTCGATCCCCCGATTCGTCTTCCTCTTCAGGAGGACCTTCTGTCGCAGCAGCGGGGGACGGTCCTTCTCTGAACCTGTCCAGTCTCCACCTATATGCTTGGAGGTTGAGCGGCAGCAGTTGAGGCCATTTGACTTGCCTCCTGAAGTCTGTGATGTGATTCTGGCAGCCAGGCGCCCTCCGCACAATCGGTATACGCCTGCAGGTGGAACAAGTTTGTGGCATGGTGCACAGCAAAGGCTGTGGATCCACTCTGTGCCCCCCTTTCAGAGGTTCCCCTCTTCCTTCTTTCTCTTGCCCAGCAGGGCTCTACTCTGGGCATTATCAAAGGCTACCTCTCTGCCATTTCAGCCTTCCTAAGGCTTTCTGATCAGCCTTCTCTTTTCAAGTCCCCTGTTGTAAATAGATTCTTGAAAGGCATCACACACATGTTTCCTCCTGTTCCCTCCGTGATGCCTCAGTGGAACTTGAACCTTGTACTAACTTAACTAATGTGCGCTCCCTATGAGCCACATCATAACTGTCCTCTTCGTCTTCTGACTCTTAAAACTGCATTCCTGGTTGCCATCACCTCTGCCAGGAGAGTGAGTGAGCTCCAGGCTCTATCTTCCCAACCTCCTTTCCTCTGTCCATCCGGACAAGGTTGTTCTGAGGACTCGTCCTTCTTTCCTGCCCAAGGTGGTTACAGCCTTTCATATCGGGCAGTCCATCACCTTGCCCACCTTCTTTCCGCCTCCGCATCCCTCGAAATAAGAAGAGAGGCTCCACCGTCTGGACCCAAATCGTGCGCTCTCCTTCTATCTAGACCGCACACGCCAGTTCCGGGTGGATGATCAGCTCTTTGTTGGTTACGTGAGGGCTAAGAAGGGACGGGCAGTGCACAAGCGGACCATCTCTCGGTGGGTCGTTTTGTGCATCAAGGTTTGCTACTCCTTGGTGAAAGAGGAGCCTCCTGTGGGGCGGCACGCCCATTCCACTCGGGCCACGGCGGCTACTACCACCCTAGGTCGGGGAGTCCCCTTGCAGGACATCTGTCAGGCAGCTACGTGGACCTCGCTGCACACGTTTGCTAGGCACTACTGCCTGTACAGCCAAGTTCGGAGAGATAGCTTTTTCGGCCTTTCCGTTCTCCAGGACTTTCTGGTGTGATCTTGGTTCACAGACCCACCACCAGGGTTGGTATTGCTGGGGTATCTATTCTAAGGTAAGGTGTGAGAAGTTGGCCTGGTATATGATGTTCACTATTCTAGTGAACACCTTGCACCAGTCCAAACAACCCTTATGGTGATGGTTGTAAAGTCAACCTTATAGACCAGCTATCCTAGAGGTAGCGTGGACAGAACAGTCTTAGGCTAAAAGACTCTTGAGGGCGTGTAAAGCCAGCTGTTTTACCATATGTAACTCCTTGAATATCAAATGAAAGGACTCCACATAGGATATATATATATAATATATATGTATTTATTCACTACCACACTCTGAACTCTTTATGAGATTAGAGGCAAAAGCACATAACAAGTTACACTTAGAAATACTTTAAATTGCACAATTTACAGTTAGGCTCTAGGGACGCGTAAAACCATATATTAGGTAAGTGGTATAAGAACCACGACTTGGGAAAGGAAGAGGCCTAGGGCCTAGGGAATCGCTGGGGCTACACTATCTGACCCTTAGGTTAGGAGTAGGAGGTCCACAGGCGGCGCGTGCAGTGTCAGTACACTCACGCGAGAGTCAATGGAAAGTCAATGGGAACTTAAAAGGCAAGTAAAGAAGGATTTAGGACACTTGCGGTCTAGCTAGGAGGAAACAACAAAAAACTTAGACACTTGGATAGTCAATACCCTTGGGAGCACCGAAGTACTCTTGCTACCTCACCCACAAGAAGCGGGTGCATAGATGTGAAGATGTGTGTCGGGTTTCGCCGCTGAAGCCTATGGAGCCTTGGAGAAAAGATGCTGCAGGCGACCAGGAGGAAGATGTCCGGGTGGATCCAAGGGTGGATCGAGGATACAAAAGACCTGAAAGCAGAGGGGACAGAGTCTAGGTCACTAGCCAGTGACCGGGTGGAACCAGACGTCCTCGAGGAGCAATCAGGTGCTGTCGTGAAGCTTGTTGTTGCAGCCACGCGGACCAGGAGGCGACGAGGACGACCAGGTGCTGGAGAGGAGCTGTCCCACGAAGGTTCTCGCAGATGGAGTGGATCGGCTTTAAGATCGGAGCCAACAAACCTAAGCCAAGGCACCCCACGCAGGATACACAAAAGGCTTCTGGTGCAGACCAGGAGGGTCTGAGGTACTTCACCTATTCAGGGAAGCAAGGGCCAGTCTGGAGCAACCAGACCAGCGATGGATTTGTAAAAGGATCGTCGCCACAGGGCTACTGGCCAGCAACTGGACAACGCGTCGAGCAAAACACAAGCAGAAGGGCCCCACGCAGATCTCGTGGAGTGTGGAGGGCTGATCTTCGGTGCAGGTGGAGCTCTGTGTCGGGGTGTCTCAGTCCCCAGTGCACAGCTTCGAGGATGCCTCAGGAGCTGCGCTATTAGCAAGTTGAAGACTTTCCAAGTTGCCTGGTTCCACGGGTTCCGACACCTTCCATGGGGCTCAGCTGTGCTGGAGTCGTGCAGTGGGGCCAGAGAGGTCCGGGAGTTGAGGTCTTGTCAGGCTCTGTGTTCGGGTTTCGGCGGGAACGGGGACAAAGCAAGCCGTCGAGTTGCTGGATGGTGCCTGGTTGCCCAGGGTGGTCACTCCTTGGCCACAAGGGAGATTCTTCAGTCTTCAGCTCAGGTGAATGTCGAAGGGTCCAGAGTTTCGTTTCAAGTCGATTCCAGGATTAATCTAAAGTCTCCTGGGTCAGCTCCTACCTTTATACCACTAAAGGGGGCTGGTTTACTCACTAGGTCCCTACTATGGGTGGGACCAGGAAGGGGGGTGGTTACATCCCCTTTCCTTTGTCCAGTTTCGTGCCAGAGCTGGGGTTGGAGTGCCCCAGCAGCCAGTTTGAACTAGGGTATGCATGGAGCACCTAGTGTGCTCCAGGCAGTGTCTGTTTCTATTCAGCCCTCCCTGTCCCAATACACATCCTCCTGTCTGGGGTGGTGCTCGCACCTCCCCAAGCAGGAAACCTATTGTCCAAACCTCCGGGACTGGAAGGACTCCCAGCAGCAGGAGGTCAGACTTGTGTCTGTGGCATAGGATCCATTTTGTGATGCTGGGGCTCTGGTTAACTTTAACCGGGTACAGTAGTTTCAACATGTCTTCTCCCTCTAGAAGGGTGGAATGTTACCCCCGTCGCCAGAATTGGGTAGTATTTCAAAGCGTATGACACCTTACACGACATGTTTGGATAGATCCAAACCAAAGTTAGCCTTCAACCGCGAGGATTATAATGCACTTAAGAGTATATGGTATGGCAATATCATAGAACAGCTATAAGGACATGGTTCCGAAAGCTGCAGACAGGCTCAGCTCCTGCTAGAGCACCATCTCACACATAACCAAGCACTCTGCCTCCAGGATTGTTAAGGCCTGCCATAGGAGTGACTTATAGGTTACTTTGTGTCTATATATAAGGTAGGTATAGGAATACTATACCTCACCAAGGGGTGATTACAGGACCTTGCCCCAGCTGAGTGATCAGCCAGTTGTGTCAAATTAGGTGGCCAGCCAGGGGTGGCATAATATATGCTGCAGCCCCTGGTAGGCCTTGGGTGCACCTATGCCCTGGGTACCTATGGTACACTATACAGGGACTCACAAGGGTGACCCAATATCCAATTTGGTATGTACCTACAGTACATGGAGTCCATTTTACAGAGAGAGCAGATAGCCTGGGGTCCTGAATAGCAGGATCCTAGGCCAACTAAGTCGAAAACCAGCTAAACACTAGGCAAAAAATTGGGGGCAACCATAGTCAGGCATCCACCTTCCTACATAAGGAATCTAACACTGACCTGTTTCTTTCAGATGCACAAGTTACTTACCTTCGGTAACAATATGTCTGTAAGAAACAGTAGTTAGTGTTAAATTCCTTACCGCCCCACCCATCCTCCCTGTTCTGCAAACCGATATCTAGGGTTAAGGACATCCCTTTCAGGGCCCTAGTTTCATGGCACCAGTGTTGGTTTCTATCATGGCTCTGCGTTACTGGCGAGGAAAGCTATGTACAGAACTGACGTCAGCGCACAAGAGCGGCGTCTAAGTACTCCAACGTCATCCCGGCGATCTCGACGACGATGTCGGACGCGGAGCCGCAGACGATGCCTACCGACTCGCAAGGGTACTGTTGACAAAACTTTCCGGATCCAGCCTGACGCCTAGAGATATTCTAAGGTAAGGAATCTCACACTAACTACTGTTTCCTACCGATATATCGTTACCGAAGGTAAGTAACTTGTGCGTTAGAGGGGGTGGGGTGAGAAGGTCAATATTCTGGGAGAGGTAGAGTTGAAGGAGATCTATTTGGAGAGTATAAGTAGTGATAGGTCACTGTTTGTTACAGATGCTGGCGCCTTGGGATAAGTCCTCTTACTCTTATAATTAGTGATATTTCTGGTGGTAGGACGTTCTTGTTATTCTTTAGAACCTGTGGTGCCGGGGCTCAGCACTCCTAGGGTCAGATGAGATCAGTCTTCTATTTAGTAGCCAGCATAGGATTAATTCCAATGTGGCTGTTTGATTATCAGGAGATCTGGGGTGTAGTCCTATGTTGTTTTCCATGCAGTGAGCCTAGCCTGGGATTAGTCCTCTCTCCCTTTCCATGAGGCCAATTTGCAGTAGTTGGTCCTTTGTTTCTTTTTAGTGATAAGTGAGGAGTATGTAGGGATCTTGGTCCTATGTTTATGTCAGTGAATTGATGAGGAGTAGGCCTTTATCACTTATAGCGGCCATTTTGGAGGGTAGGACTGCTGGTGTATTTAGTGAGGGCACAAAAGGGGGCCTTGCATTTCCCACAGAGTTCTCGAGTGTGCCAGTTTCACAAGGTGGCATAGAATACACAAAGTATGTAGGGGCCGCCCAGCAAAAAGAGCAAAGAGAAATTAAAACAGTGGCATCAGAGAGACCGGAGTCAGGCTCCCAGAGAGTAGCTTAGTGCTCCAGTGTTCAGCGCTTTTGAATGTTTTTGGAAGTTTGCAGTTTGCTACTGCCTGCGCCAGCTCCCGAGTAAATCGCCATGCCCACAAGGCAACCGGAGATGGAGCAGTCTGGGTTGAGAGCAGGATAAATACAGTACCCTCTGTAATCAGGTGCTAATGTCAAGGGGAGGAGGGTTGGGCTGATCACAGTGAGATGGGGCACAGTAATATTAGTTTCGGCCAAGAGCAGAACATCGTCGGGTGCTCGTGTCTAGGGGAGGAGGGTTGGGCTGTCCATTGCGGCAAGCTGCCCACCTCTGTATGTTGTTCTCAATGGTCGTCGCCTATGGAGCTCGCCCTGGTGCACTGCATGCCGCTATTCCGGGTCGTCGCCGCCAAATCTCTGGGCCCTAAGGCAATGTCCGTGGCTCTGTGGAGCACAGGCAGCTCATCACCTCCTACACCTCCGTTTCTGCCCCGCTCCAGTCCCGGTACGTGCTGCAATGTCTGTGGCGCTGTGGAGCACAGGCAGCTCGTCACCTCCTACGCCTCAGCTCCTGTTTTTAAAAGTGCTCCGGGATCCCTGCACTTGGATTGGACTATTCAATTCTCCACACTACAAAGGGGACACCACACCAGTTGGGTATATGAAGAAACGGTTCTATATAAAGCAATTCACTAGGTCAAAGAATACACTTTTCACTCAAGTTGGGGATCAGGGTCCTTCATAGGTCGGACGAGACTAGAGGATAGTTTGATCTTTGAGGTTAGGCGGGACGTTCCCCGTCCTCACAGTCCACTAAGGGTGGTAGTTCACAGTCCACGTGCCCGGGCTACCCCCTGTCCGGGCCGGTGCTTGGGGCACCGTGAAGAGCAGCAGTAACTTGGCTGGGGCCAGGGGAGATCGTATCCGGCGCACGGCTCTCAATCCTCGAGCCGCTGGATGTGGAGATGCTCCTAGGCGCGCTGCGGACCGGGCTCTCAATCCTCGAGCCGCTGGGTGTAAAGGTGCTTTCAGGCACACTGCGTACCATGCTCTCAATCCTCGAGCCGCTGGTACGAGCGGACAGGTACAGACGGCACTACTCCCCCGGCGTCGGTTCTCTCAGCAGGGTAAGGCTCGTACCTCTGTACGGCTCGCACTCCTCCGGCGGCGGTTCTCTCATCAGGGTACGGCTCCTACCTCCGTACGGCTCCTACTCCTCCTTCGGTGGCGGTTCTCTCAGTAGGGTACGGCTCGTACCTCTGTAAGGCTCGCACTTCTCCTGCGGCGGGGTTCTCTCTGCGGTGTACGGCTCATACCCCAGTACGGCTCGTACCTCTCAGGCGGTGTGGGTCTCTCTGTGGTGTACGGCTCGTACCCCAGTACGGCTCGTACCTCTCAGGTGGCGTGGGCCTCTCTGCGGTGTACGGCTCGTACCCTAGTAGGCTCGGAACTCTCAGGCGGCGTGGGTCTCTCTGCGGTGTAGGGCTCGTACCCCAGTACGGCTCATACCGCGACCAGGTCGATAGGGCTCAGGGGGGCTCCAGAGGCAAGCGTACGTTCTTCCCTCAGCAGGACGAGCCGCGACCACGTCAGCAGGGCTCAGCGGGGGCTAGGCACGAAGCATAGGATGTTTATTTCCCCATAGGTTGAGCCGCAACCAGGTCAGCAGGGCTCACGAAGCGTAGGATGTTTCAGGACGTTTCTTCCACCAAAGACTGAGCCGCGACCAGGTCAGCAGGGCTCACGAAGCGTAGGATGTTTCAGGACGTTTCTTCCACCAAAGACTGAGCAGCGACCAGGCCAGCAGGGCTCACGAAGCGTAGGATGTTTCAGGACGTTTCTTACACCAAAGACTGAGCCGCGACCAGGTCAGCAGGGCTCACGAAGCGTATGGGGTTTCAGGATGTTTCTTCCACCAAAGACTGAGCCGCGACCAGGTCAGCAGGGCTCCCCTCTTCCAAATCTGCCTCTCATTTCAGAGCGGCCCCAGTTATAGTTCTGTTTCTCTTTGAAGTCCGAGCCCTCCGGCCTGGTGCCCCGGGGCTGATTGTCGGGTCTTCCTTCCATCCGCCCTTTGATCCTTTGAAGTCCGGCTGGAGGGCTTCCAGACTCCCGGCGGGGAGCTGGGCCATCTCTGGGGGAGGCAGGAGGTGAGATTGAAACTACTCCACCCCCTTTCACTTGGGAGGTTTGGTGTCTAGGTTTCTCTGGGGGTCGGGGCCCTGCGTGTGGGCTATGGAGTCAGGGGTCCTATGGGAAGGGTGATGGCTTAACCTAGGCCTTCTATTGTTTTGCCTTGCGGCTAGGTTTCCTGCATCTGGGGGATTGGGGGTGCTACGCGAGGGTTGCCATTGTTTCTCCGGGGTCATGGGGGATCGGGGAGGCCAGAGGACAGGATTACATTGGTGTTGGCCTTGCACTGGGCTAACTGTCAGGGGGGCCACCTGAGAGTGACGTAAGAGGGCCCACGCCAAGGATGCCAGGTCTAACAAGGGAGATCAAAAAATCGTCCTTATTCAAAGAGCTGTTTAAGTGTACTGCAGGACCTTTAACATATGCAAGGTTTGCTCACAAGATTATGCATCATAGCATGGTTAATATCTTAATATGCTGAAATGCACCACCACAAACTTGTTGGGACGAACAAGAGTAGGTACTTTACATGGTTAAAGCTTTTGCAAAACTTTCCATTTTCACTTCACTGTTGCCCCAGAGTAAATGTTCTAAAACAGTTTCAATTTGTTACTGAGTGGTAGGCCCCCATCTACAGACAGGTGCAAAATTGTTGTTTATTAGATTTAGCTATAGTTTTATTCATTTAATATGCATGTGCATCTCTGTCAATCAATCAATCATAACATTTGTAAAACGCACTACATAACCGCGAGGGTCTCAAGGCGCTGAGTGTGTGGGGGGGGGGGGGGGTGCTGCTACTGCTCAAAGAGCCAGGTCTTGAGGAGTCTTCTGAAGGTCAGCAGGTCTTAGGTCTGCTGTATGTGGGTGGAGAGGGTGTTCCAGGTCTTGGCGGCGAGGTGGGAGAACGATCTGCCGCCGGAGGTCGCTCTTCAGATGCGGGTGACTGTGGTGAGTGCGAGGTCGGCGGAGCGAAGCTGGCAGGTGGGGGTGTAGAAGCTGAGTTTTCTGTTGAGGTATGCTGGTCCGGTGTTGTGGAGTGCCTAGTGTGCAGGTCTCAGGTGGGGTGTGGGGTGTCGAGGATCAGGCGTGCAGAGACGTTCTGGATGCGTTGCAGTCGTCTTAGGAGTTTGGCCGAGGCTCCTGCGTAGAGGGTGTTTCCGTAGTCCAATGTGCTGCTGACGAGGGCCTGGGTGACCGTTCTTCTCGTTTCGGTGGGGATCCACTTGTAGATCCTGCGAAGAATGCGGAGGGTGTTGAAGCATGAGGAGGAGACGGCTTTGACCTGTTAAGTCATGGAGAGGGTGGAGTCGAGGATGATCCCTAGGCTGCGAGCATGGTCGGTAGGTGTTGGGGCTGTTCCCAGTGTGGTCAGCTACCAGGAGTCGTCCCAGGCCGAGGGGTTGGATCCGAGGATGAGGACCTCCGTCTTGTCCAAGTTCAGCTTCAGTCTGCTATTCCTCATCCATTTGGCGAAGGCCTTCATTCCTTTGTGGAGGTTGGTTTTGGCGGTGTAGGGGTCTTTGGTGAGGGAGAGGATCGGGTGGGTGTCGTCGGCATAGGAGATGATGTTGAGGTCGTGCAATCGGGCGACGTGGGTGAGTGGTGCCATGTAGATGTTTAACAGTGTTGGGCTAAGGGATGAGCCCTGGGGTACACCGCAGATGATCTCTGTGGCTTCGGAGCGGAAGGGGGGAGGCAGACGCTCTGTGTTCTGCCGTAGAGGAAGGAGGTGGTCCAGTCCAGGGCCTTTTGTTGGATCCCGGCATCGTGGAGATGTGTTCGTAGTGTGCAGTGGTAGACCGTGTTGAAGGCGGCTGACCGGTCCAGAAGGATGTGGGTTGCTGTTTCTCCGTTGTCTAGCAGGGTCCTGATGTCATCTGTGGCGGCGATGAGGGCAGTTTCGGTGCTGTGGTTGCTTCGGAACCCGGACTGGGAAGGGTCCAGGATACTGTTCTCCTTGAGGTAGTGGGTCAGTTGTTTGTTGATTGTCTTCTCGATGACCTTCGCCGGGAACGGGAGCAGGGAGATGAGCCGGAAGTTCTTGAGGTCCTTGGGGTCTGCCTTGGTTTTTTTGAGTAAGGCGTTGATCTCAGCGTGTTTCCAGCTCTCCGGGAAGGTAGCTGTCTCAAAGGAGACGTTAATGAATTTCCGGAGATGTGGTGCGATGGCTGTGCTGGCTTTGTTGAAGATGTGGTGTGGGCATGGGTCTGACGGAGATCCGGAGTGGATGGTGTTCATGATCTTGATGGTGTCATCGTCGGTGATGTTGGTCCAGGCGAGCAGGCGGATGGTGGTCGTGAGGGTGGAGGTATCGGTGGTTGTTGGGGCGGCCGTGGCGTTGAACCTGTTGCGAATGTCTGCGATCTTGCGGTGGAAGAAGGTGGTCAGTGAGTCGCACAGGTCTTGTGAAGGTGGGACGTTGTTGGTGTTGGAGCTGGGATTGGAGAGTTCCTTCACAATGTTCAAGAGCTCTTTGCTGTTGTGTGCGTTGTTGTCTAGGTGGTCTTTGAAGAAGGCCATTTTGGCGGATCTGATGAGGTGATGGTGTTGTTGTAGTTTGACAGCGATTAGATTAAGCATTAGCAGAAGACATCTCATATTTAGCTATTATCGTGACATTTAGCGGACTCCATTTTGTATTCATGGCAGCCATTTTGTTTGCCACATGCTGCCACGTGTCGACCATGTGCTTTGTCCTATCTTCCTGTTAACTGCGCTTGAAATCTGCCCGGCAACGAGTTATATTTAGCATCCCCCTCTTTCGCACATGCCCAGTAGGGTCTGCAGCTGTTAGTGATTAGTAATAGACAGGAATGTGTTTACTAGTTCCCAAAACCATTAGCTCCTCCCACTTATCGATTGTGCCTTTCTATATGACCTTATATGTACATAAAACTCGCTTCTGTGTTTGTACTGCCTTCTTTTGAGCCCCTATGTGGATATAAAAGGACCATGCTCTTTTAGTTTGTGGTGCTACTTCTTACAATACCCAAGGGTACTGTCTGAACCGTAGCACCACCTCATGAGGTGTAATAAACGTTATCTTTTCTATTCCAGTTTCTGTGCCAACTTCTTCCTGTGTGGTCTGAGGACTTTGTGCAGAGAAGGGCGAACCCCTTGCACTGGTGGCCCTTGCTGAGGCTTGCTACTACAAATTGGCGCCCGAAACGTGGGGCTCATCGACGACTTGGATGCCCGAAGGAGTGGTCGCGACGAAGGATTGGGATCTCGCCGCGGACGATCATTGCCCGAGGAGACCCGAGTCTTGGCAAACCAAGGTGTTTTTCCCTTCTTTCTGATCTGACCATCCAGGTGGCGCCGGTCCTCGACTTAGATCTCTTCTGTTGATTCGCCGTGCAGTGACCGTTTGGTCGAATTTAGAACTTGGCAGTTGGAATCTGGACGTCCTGTGAGTGGTAAGAGCCGTTTTTCAGCACTTGCTATGGGTTTTGGATGCCCTTGTTTTGTAAGGTAGTTCTAGGAACACTTATTGTGGCAATTTGTTTGGGAAGTCTAGTCGGATTTGTATCCTTTGTATTTGATATATGAGTTGCAATTCATAGAGGCAGGTAATGTGGAGACTTTTCTCCAATCTGATTTAGATTTGAACGGCACATCGTACTAGAAGTACCTTAAGTGCTACTTTGATTTTAATATTGCATATTTTGCACTATTTCTGGCATGCCTGTTTTTAGCGCACTTCGTAGGATGTGTTGCTTTTGTAGCGGTACCAATTTGAGACATGAAGAATCACAACCAGCTCCCCCAGAGTACGCCTAATAGAGATATGTATGTTAAACATGGTCTTTCTTCTATAATGTACAGCACATTGTGGAATAAATACACTTGTAAGGATCCCGAGTTACGTTGGCCTATACATGGGTCATTTGATTTGCGAAAAATTGAGTATGTGGAACAATGTATGTTTGAGAGGAAGTCTAGACGATATATGTTTGACTGTGTGCGTATGTGGGAGAAAGAAGTGCGTGAACGAGCGAAGCATGAGCAAGCCTTGATTGAGAAAGAGCAACGGAAGAATGTGTATGAGAAAGCATTGGAGTTGAGAAAGAAAGAAGTGAAAGAATTGAAAGAGAGAGAAGAGAAAGAACACAGATTACAGGTATCTGGCCAATACGCTTTTCGACAACCTCTCAATCCTGTCCTTAATAAACCGCAAGATGATTTTTTGTTACTAGATCGCCCTCCACCTCCGTATGCCGTTCCGTCTGCCCCGTCTGAAGACGATGAGGATTCCGGGTCAGCGCAACAAGAGATACGAGACACCCGTTCTATGCTGTCCGCTGAGCGTTCATCCGAACTCAGACAGGCCGCTCGTAAAGCAAGTCGTAGCACTGCTCCTGCTTCCGAACTTTTGGATAACACCAAAGGGTGGCAGGAAAGGCAGCAGTTATATTTTACTGAGGTGTTTGCCATGGAAGTTGTTGAATTATTTCGGAAATATTCTAGAGACTTAGAGCCCGATGATATAGCAGCTGATTATAAGCAAATGCGTGATGGTCTTTTTGTTCTCCCCCAGGTGACTGATGCGATCAGTCGTTTGGTTAAACTACGAACTGAGGTGGTTCGCTTGCAGGAGGAGAAAAAGACTGCAGCTGCACGGACATCTCAGACCGGAGGGGCTCAAGCTTCTATCTTCAGAACAGATAAGACTATGATAGTTCATACGAAATCTATGCGGGAAGCCGCGCCTTTGTATGTTCCTTCTAAAAGAACGGGTATGAGTTATGATAAAAGTTCTGTTGATGCTAAAGGTTATTTTATCTATAATTGGGTGTATACTACTTGAAATAGGGCAGATGTAATGGCACTTAAAACAGCATTACCTGACCCGCGGAAAAATCCAGCCGCTTTTTATGAGGAAGTTGAGGGAGCCATTAGCTCTTGTACTATAACCCTGTATGATATTGATTTATTTTTCGGATTGATATTACCGCTGGATATGTGGAGGACCGTTCGTAAAGTTAATTATTGTGTAACTTTTGGCGCGGAATGGAAAGATTTAGAGCAAATGGATGAGGAAAGGGGACCTGCTAAAAAACTGTGTCAGTTGATACTAGATCTTCCCGCAGCTATATTAGTTAAGTTAAAAACGATTATTCCCCCTAAAAAGATAGATTGGACTGTTCTAGCGTTGTGTAAGCAAAAGGTAGATGAATCCGTTTCTGATTATGTTACGCGCTTTGAGGAAGCATTTCATGATTTTAGCGGTCAGTCATTGACAGATGATATGGGCAGACATCTCTTTGTTGATAAATATGTTACGAATCTGTTAGCAGGGATAGCTAGCCGTTTAAAAGCCAGTGAAAGCTCTTGGACTACATCTTCTCTGGCATCTGTTTTGACTATGGCTCAATATTATGAATGTCAAGAATTCAAAGTGAAAGGTAGTGAGGACAGGAAGTCTAAGGAATTAAAAACGAAAGTTATGCTGGCTCAAGCTTATGGTCCGTCTTCTAGAGGTAATGATAGAGGCGTACGTGGATTTTTGGCTCTTCTTACACTCGTTTGAATTTGTCTATTAATCAATGTGTGTATTGTAAGAAATTTGGGCATTGGGTGGCCGACTGCCAGTATTGCGTTCTCAACAGTATTCACGAGGTCGGGGACAAATGAGAAATCGCTCAGGATATTCAGGGCCATGGGGAAATACAAACGATCGCGCTAGGTTTGATACTAATGTACGAGCGCAGGATGGGTTTAACACTTTTGATAGACGAAATCAATACCAGATGTCTGATTATGTGTAGCCTGATTTTCATGATTCTGCTTATGCATAGGATTGCCTAGGATGGGGTAAGGAATCAGTTGACGTTCCAGTAGATCAGACGGGTCCGTATGTTACAGCACATGTTTTGGGTTCTACTGATCAGTTTCTGGTTGATACAGGAGCTACTCGTTGGGCCTTGTCTAAACAATTGGTTCCCAGGGCTCCCCTGTCTGGCGTAACTATTACATCGATAGGTTTAGATGGAACACCTTCCCTTAGCTTATTGTCACAACCACTTGCATTTCATGTTGATAAATTCACTGCTCCATGTCAGTTTTTGCTTTCTCCAAACACACCAAACAATATTGTGGATTGTGCATTTCAGGGCTACAATACGATGTTCTCCTGAAGGAGTGTGTGTTATTTTGATTGATAATCATCCTGTGATTGAAAGAGCTTGTCTTGTTAAAGAGGATATTGCATTGGCTTCACTCCCTAAAACTTTGTTAGCTACCTCAGATACTGATGTGGGTCAAATGGTTATCCCACCGGTACATATTAGTGTCAAGGAGGGAGCTGTTTTGCCACGTTTGCCTAAATATATAGAATTTCACAGGAAGGCGAAGAAGCACTCATACGAATTGTACATGATCTCATTCAAGTTGGAGTTGTTGAGGAAGTTCCATTTAATGTTTGTAACAGCCCGATTCTTCCTATTCTGAAAAAAGATACTGACACTAGGGTCTATAGATTTATCATAGACCTGAGAGAGGTAAACAAGATTGTAGTACCGCAGTACCCTGTGGTTTCTGACATTACGACACTCATTACTTTGGTTCCCCCGACTGCAACCATGTTCTCTGTGATAGATTTGAAGAACGCTTTCTTCTCGATCCCTATTCATCCTGATAGCCGATATTTGTTCGGTTTCACTTTAAATAATTGATCGTATAGATTTTGTAGAGTTCCTCAAGGCTATACTGAGAGTCCCAGCATTTACAGTCAAGCATTGAAAAGACAACTTGATTCTTTTGTTTTGCCTGAAGGTGTGGCTCTCATACAATATGTTGATGATATTTTGTTGGCAGCTGATACCCCTGATCAATGTGAAAATGCACTCTGTCCTTGCTTTCTTTTCTTGCTTCACACCATCATAAAGTATCACGAAAGAAACTGCAATATTGTAGACCAAAGGTAACCTATTTAGGTCACCTTTTGTCTAAGGAGGGCCGTACATTCACAACAGATCGTATTCAGGCCATTTTAGACACAGCAGTACCCTCTACACAGAAAGAAGTGCGTGCATTTCTGTAGTAGGGGATCTCTGTGTATAGTCATAATCTAGTGAATAGTCCCGCCCATGTGCGTGGACCCCGGCAATCAAAAATAATCTCTTAAGTTGTCAAAATAATGCAGAAACTGCAAAGACACTTAAGAGAGAATTTAAAGACAAATAATGCAGCCTATATCCACAGGCTACACTGTCCAGTACCTCAACTAGAAATTCCACCAAAAAACACCACACACAACACAGCCTGCCAGTTTCTACCATAGAGAAACTTGCCTCCCCCAGTCAAAGACTCTGGAATGATAGAGAGGAAGGTATGGACAGACAAGCCCCATAGGCTGCCATTATGTGGCTTAAATAGGATACTGTGCCTTTAAGAGAACTTTCCAGAACTTCTCCCAGTATCCCAGAATGCATAGCAGGTCCCTCTACTTTCAGTTCTTTTTTCCGGCTCCTGCGTACAGGACCCTGGCATTGAGCTCTCCCTTTTTCAAGGGTGTATTGGAATTGTTTTTGCACTTTTGAATTCTAAAAGTGTTGCAGTTTACTTCTTGGTGTTCTCTTCTCCTTTTTTGTGCTGTTTTAGGCGTTTTAGGGCTCTAAAATGCCTGGCCTTTTTGTTAAGTGCCCAGCATGTGAGAGGAAGAAGGCCAAGAGTGACCCCCATGATGTCTGCATTGTGTGCCTTCCAGAAGATCATGTCCCTGAGGATTGTATCATCTGCCAGCAGCTTTCTGTTCGGACTCTGAGGGACAGATTGAAGATCAGGCTGGCTGGCCTGGAGGATAGGCGTCTGCGGGCTGCAGGTGGGTCTGGGCAGGCTGGGAAGGTTCCCTCTGCCTCTGCTGAGGCCCCTGGGGGGCTCCCCGGGGGCAGGAAGTCCAGCAAACGGTCCCATTCTCCGTCGACGTCGATTGCATCGACGACGACGTCGAGAGGGATGACGGCGGTGTGCTCCCCTTCTCCCCGGGGCTCCGGGTCGAGACGGCGTGACGGCTCGACGTCGAAGGAGAAGCCGCCGTCGAAGCCACCGTCAAAGCCACCGTCGACGTCATCGTCTTCGTCGAGCTCTTCCTACCGACGCCGAAGGCAAGGTGACGAGCATCGGCGCTCGCCGTGGAAGCGGCACCGACGCTCGCCGTCGAGGTGACACCGTCGATCGCCGTCGAGGCGACACCGCCGATCGACGTCGAGGGGCTCCTCGACGTCGAGAGCATCAAGACGACGGCGACGTTCGCCGTCGAAGACGGAACGCTCGACGTCGAGAAGGCGACGTGTGACGTCGCGGAAGAGCAGGTCGACGTCGAGGAGTCGACGGTCGACGCCGAGGAGAAGAGGGTCGACGCCGAGGAGACGGCGATCGACGCCGGAGTCCAGGAAGCGTCATTCGACGCCGGAGAAGCGTCGCTCTGCATCCAGCAGACAGCGGTCAGCGTCTAGGAGTCGGTCAGCCTCTCCAAAACGGCGCAAGAGGGATTCTAGTCCCAGAAGTCACGCTGCTTCCAGTGGAGGAGGCAAGAGGAAGCGGTCGCCTGCTGATGGGGCTGGCTCTCCGCACCATTCGCCTAAAGGGTCACCGGGCTCGGTGTACTCAGAAGTGTACACGCCATCTCGGCCCAGGACTCCGACTCCTCCTCCTGTTCCTAAGGAGGACCCTCCGCCCAAACCGCCACTGCCTTCAGGAGACCCTCCTCCACCTCCGGTCCCTCCGCATGGGCCCACTCCGCAGCCGAAGGTTCCTCCTCCGAGGTCCACTTCCCTGCCGTCCCTGCCTGTTCCTCCTAAGGGGACTCCAAAACCAAAACCCCGGGAGGAACCGACGAAACCCCGTGAGGAACCAAGGAAGACCCCTCCACGTAAACCGAAGGAGCTCCCACGGGCAGGCAGGTCTTGCTCTCGCTCTGGGAGGAAGGAGAGATCGCGAGGCAGATCATCCACGAGGTCGAGACACCGCCGTAGGAGGCGTGAATCTCGCTCACACACGAGGTCCTCTGGGACCAGGGATTATTCCCCTACCCTATCGGGGTCACCGGACACGAGAGTGTCCCCGATAGATGACTTGGTGGCGTTTCAGGACGTCCTGTTGAGGGGCGCTGCGAAGTTGGGCATATCTCTGACGGTGCCTACTCCGAAGACGTCGGTCATTTTCGAGACTCTACATCAAAAGCACCTGTCTCGTCCTCTCCTGCCTCTGGTGCCGGGCCTGGAAGAACCGGCTATGGCTCTGTTTCTCACCCCTGCGGTGACGAAGGCGGCTCCATCAAGATTACTAAAGAAGTACCGGGCTCCAGACTCGGATCCGGCCTTTTTGAGAACGGAGCCTCCGCCTGACTCTGTCCCGCAAGCAGCATGCCACCACCCCGTCCTCCACGGTTCCCCCGGATAAGGAGTCAAGGTGGATGGATTCGGCGGGGAGGAAAGTCTGTGGAACTTCCGCTACCTCCATGAAAGCGGTGAGTGCCACGGCTCTGTTGGGCCGATACGACCGCGCCCTCTGGGACTCCCCCGAGCGCTTTGCGGAGCATTTACCTCGGGAGCAGCGTGAAGACTTCATGAAAGTACTGAGTGAGGGGATGCTGGTGGCCAACCAGATAATCAGCGCGGCAGCGGACTCTTCCCTGTTGGCGGCTCACGGATTTTGCCACGGAGTCAACCAACGGCGCCACGCATGGCTCCGGCTTACGTCCCTGAAACCGGACGCACAGCAGAGGGTGGCCAATCTGCCGTTCTCCGGTGAAACCCTCTTCGGGAAGCATGCGGACGATGAAATGGCCCGCATGAAGGCGGAGGCCGAGACGCTGACGGCTGTGGGCCTGGAGTAGCCTAAAGAGACCAAGAAGCAGTACCGCCCTTTCCAACAGTGGTTCGGCGGACAAGGCCGAGGACGGGGACAGGCTTCGGGGCAATCGCAACAGCAACACCAGTTCCGTAAGCAGTTCCAGAAGCGCCAGAAGGGCAGGGGAGGCCAGCAGTCGGCTCCGGCGCCCAAGGGCCAGGCTGGGTCTAGGCCCTAGGAACCTACTTCCCCCCCGGATCTGTTACCCACTCCGGTAGGGGGAAGCATTCAATTTTTTCTGGCAGAGTGGAGAAAAATTACTCAGGACAAGTGGGTGCTGAATATTGTTTGCAATGGATACAGTCTTCGGTTCACCAGCCCTCCTCCAGCTATTCCCCCGGTCAGCTCGCAGTTTCAGCTGCGCGAGTTTCAGGTGGAAGCGGATATCCTGTTGAGGAAAAGGGCGATAGAAGACGTACCTCTGTCTCAGAGAGGAAGAGGTCTGTACTCCCGGTTCTTTCTGGTTCGCAAGAAGGACAAGAACGAGTTCAGGCCCATTCTGGATTTGCGACAGGCAAACAAATGGATTCGCAGAGAAAAGTTTCGCATGCTGTCGTTGCATCAGATTTACCCTCAGTTGCAACAGGGAGACTGGCTATGCGCTATAGACCTACAGGATGCTTACTTCCATGTGCCCATTGCACACAAACACAGGAAGTTCCTGCGGTTCCAAGTCGGCACCAATCACTATCAATACACAGTACTCCCATTCGGACTGAAGTCTGCGCCAAGAACGTTTTCGAAGTGCATGGCGGTGGTAGCAACGCACCTGAGGAAGAACAAGGTGTTCGTCTACCCGTACCTGGACGATTGGTTGATCAAGGCATCCTCCTTCTCGGAAGCGCGAGCACACTTCCAGAAGACGTGCGTTCTCTTGAACAAGCTGGGGCTGCACATCAACATGGCCAAGCCTGTCCCGACTCCGGTCCAATGCATACAGTACTTGGGGGCCTCCATCAATACGCTGTCAGCAAGCGTGTCTCCTTCGGAAGAGCGACGATTATCACTCCTTCGGAAGGCTCAGGCTCTTATGACGACTCCATCTACAACAGTGAGGACGGTGTCTTCTCTACTGGGATCGATGGCCTCTTGTATCTTCCTGACGCCACACGCACGGCTGCACATGAGACCGCTGCAGGAGTGCTTGGAGGACCAGTGGGATCAGAGGAAAGGATCTTGGGACGACAAGATTCGCCTGTCGCTGCATGCTCTCCAGTCTCTGAAGTGGTGGTGTTCGGCTGAGAATCTCCTCAGAGGGGTTCCCTTTTGTGAGAAGTTGGCCCGATATGCAGCGTTCGCTATTCTAGCGACCGCTATGTATCGTTCCAAACGACCCTTATGATGTTTGGTTGTAAGTCAACCTATAGACCAGCTATCCTAGTAGCGTGGATACGAGCAGTCTAAGGCTAAAGACTCGAGAGGGCGTGTTAAGCCAGCTGTTTACCACACATGTACCCCTCGAACACCAAGTGAAAGGACACCACACAAGTGTTATGAAAATAAACAGGATATTTATTAAGATTCACAACAGCCCTGTACTCTTTATGAGGACAGGGTACTAAGCACAAACCAAATCTCTTAGGAAAATACTTCAAGTGCACAATTAAAACAAGTGTCCAAGGACACGGAAAGTTTAGAGGTCTCGGGCGGACCCGATAAGGCAAGTCGGAAGCGAGGGACTCAGGACCCTAGAGTAAAGAGGCTATGCAGGCACCGAAATGCCGAGTTACCTAGCCACGAGGGCTGCGGCTGCACAAGTCTTACAGGCGTCGGGGTCTTCGCTGACGAGCCAGGAGCCGGAAGAAAAGGAGTTGCTGGCCGGCGACCAGTGATGAATAGTTCGTAGAGATCCAAGCCTGGATCAGAGATCGTTGACACCTGAAAGCAGAGGGGACCAAGTTCGTACTACTAGCCAGTAGTCAGAGGGTACCAGGAGGGCACCGGTTGGCCGTCACCTCGACTAGGTGAGTGGGCGACGCTAGGCTCTGCAGTCTCACGGACCAGGAGGCGTTGTCGGCGACCCGGATGGAGGTGCGAGCTGTCCCACGAAGGATGATGCTGTCGGCGTCGCTGGGCCCAGGATTGGGGCAACAAGCCTTGGCAGATTTCAGGGCCACGTGGTGGGCCTAAAATGGCGTCTTGAGGGGACCAGGAGGGTCCGGGGTGCTTCTCTCAAAGATAGAAGCGAAGGCCAGTCTGGAGCAACCAGACCAGCAGCGTTGGTTGTCGGATGTCGTCACAGGAGGGCACAAGCCAGCGGCTAGTGACCGGACAACGTGTTGAGCAGCGAGCAGAAGGGCCCCACGCAGATCGTGGAGATGCTGGGAGACTGCACTTCGGTGCTGGAGCGGCTCAGGGTCGGGGCTTCTCGGACCCCAGAGCACTCACCAGGGAATTACTTCGATGGTCGTGCTGGTTAAGAGCGTGCAGGTTTTGATGATGGCCGGTCCCTCGAGGTCTCGTCGCACCCACAGACCACAGCTGAGCTGATGACGTGGGTAGAGGTCAGAGGTGCCAGGGAAGCCGGTTCTCGTCGAGCTGGGCCGTCGGATTCTTTGAGGAAGGACTTGCAGCAAACCGCAGAGTTCTTAGATGGTGCCCGCTGATGCAGGGTGACTACTCCTTAGTCACAAGGGAGAAATCTTGAGAAGAGTCTCGAATGTCCTTTCGTAGAAAGTAGTTCTTGATTCAAAGATGATCTAATTTGGAAGGGTCCCCGCTCCGGCCTTTATCCTAAAGAAAGGGGTGGGTACATGACTAGGTCCAGCCCTAAGGGTGGGACCAGGAAGGGGGGTAGTTACACCCCTCTCCCCTGCCGGACTTTCCCCAGGCCAGGGCTGGCGCCCCTGGAACTGGTTCTGACCGGCAGATGCGTAGTGAGCACCGGGGTGCCACTCCGCAGTCACCTTCTCGCAAAAGCCCTACCTACCCAGAATACACAAACCCTGTCTGGGACGGTGCGAACACCGCCCTTGACAGGAAACCCTTTGTCCAAGCGCTCCTCGCTGGAAGGACTCCCAGCAGCAGGAGGTCAGACTCGTGTCTGTGGTGGCAGCATCCATTTTGTGGAGCTGAGGCTTTAGTTAACTTTAACCGGGTTTCACAGTTACGTACATGTCGTATCCCTCTAGAAGGGCGGAATGCTAACCTCGCCGCCAGAATTGGTGAGGGGGCAGCATCCCGGTTCGTATGACACCTTACTCGACATGTCTTGATAACGCGACACCGAAGTTACCGATGTGGTACGCGTTATCATGGAACAGCCATTGGGTCTTTGTTCCGCAAGCTGCAACCGGGCTCGGCTCGGTCCAGAACCTAGTTCACACGAGCCCACGCACTCTGCCTTCAGGATTGTCAAGGCCTGCCATAGGAGTGACTGATAGGAACTCGGGCGTCCATTGTACGGTTAGATATAGGGCTACTATACCTAAAGCAAAGGGTGGTTACACGGCTTTGCCCCAGCTGTCATGCAGCCAGTTGTGTCAAATTTAGGAGGCCAGCCAGGGGTGGCATAATACATGCTTCAGTCCCTGGCAGCCCTGGGTACACCCATGCCCTGAGTTACAGGGTCTGATAGGGTGGCCCAGTACCAATTGGAAATGTACCTAGGGTACATGGAATCCATTTTAAAGAGAGAGCAGTAGGCCTGGGGTCCTGATTGGCAGGATCCCAGGTCGACTATGTCAAGAACCAGCTAAAACACAGGGCAAAAAGTTGGGGGCAACCATAGTCAGGAGGTACCTTCCTACACCTTTCACAAGGACATTCCCACGCAGACTGTCGTGACGGATGCGTCTCTTCTGGGATGGGGAGCGCACTCCGGGACTCTACAAATTCAAGGCACGTGGTCACCGATGGAGGCCACGTATCACATCAATTTCCTGGAACTCAGGGCTGTTCACTTGGCGCTGAAGGCCTTTCTTCCGTCCTTCCAGACCAACTCTCTGCTTGTACAGACGGACAATACCACCACGATGTATTACCTCAACAAGCAGGGGGGCTCGAGTTCGCGCACTCTGTCACAGGAGGCGCAGATGATCTGGCACTGGCTCCTGGCCAGAGGACTGACGATAACGGCCACCCATCTACCAGGTGTGCAGAATGTTCAGGCAGACGCACTGAGCAGACTGCTTCAGGAAAACCACGAATGGGTCATAAACGACGAAGTACTAGGAGAAGTCTTCGCAAGGTGGGGAACTCCAGACGTAGATTTGTTCGCCACCGCAGAAAACAGCAAGTGCAGAGACTTCGCCTCCAGGTACTTCCAACAAGGGACTCTGGGGAATGCGTTATGGATCAACTGGACGAACAGCTTTCTGTACGCCTTTCCTCCCATTCCCCTGATTCCGGCGGTGCTCATCAAGCTGGCCTGGTCCAGAGCTCGGATGATACTCATCGCCCCGGAGTGGCCCAGGCAGTGGTGGTTCACGGACCTACTTCACCGGTCTCTCCTTCCTCACATTTGGTTGCCGTGCAGGCCGGACCTTCTCACGAAGTTCGGGGGACGGATGTTACACCCCAACCTCTCGTCTTTGAGTTTGGCGGCATGGCTCCTGAGATAGTGCAATATGGCCATCTGAATCTGCCCGATGATTGCATGGACATACTGAAGGAGTCTAAGAGACCTTCCACTCGGACTTCATATGCTTACAAGTGGAAGAGGTTTTGTATCTGGTGCCAGTCTAAGAACCATGATCCTACGACCTGCAAGGAAGATGTCATCCTTCCTTACCTTTTACATTTGGCGCAGTCTGGCCTTAATGTCCATTCCATTAAGGTACATCTTGCTGCATTGACTGCCTACAGGAAATGCCCTTCACAGACTTCCTTTTTCCAGATCCCTGTGATCAAAGATTTTCTGGAAGGTTTGAAGAAAGTATTCCCTCCTGTCAGGCTTCCCTCGCCTTCATGGGAATTGAATGTGGTGCTGTCCAGTTTGATGAAGGAGCCTTTTGAACCCATTCATAAGGCTTCGTTGCAGCACCTGTCCTGGAAGGCGGCGTTCCTCGTGGCCATTACATCGGCCCGCAGGGTGAGTGAAATTCAGGCGTTGTGTTGTAATGAACCTTATACTGTATTTCATGCTGCTAAGGTTGTTATGCGTACTCACCCTAAATTTCTTCCCAAGGTTATTTCTGATTTTCATGTCAACCAGACTATAACTTTGCCTACGTTTTTTCAGAACCCTTCATCCCCAGCGGAGAGGTCTCTCCATTCCCTGGATGTTAGGAGGGTGTTGAAATTTTATCTGGATAAAACCAAGTATATTCGTAGGTCTGACCAGTTGTTCATCAATTATGGGTCGGTCAGGACGGGTCTTGCGACCTCGAAGCAGTCCATCTCTAGGTGGATTGTGTCCTGCATACAATTGTGTTACCATAAGGCTAATAAGACCTTAGGAGGTAAGCCTAAGGCTCATTCTACCAGGGGCAAAGCTGCCACGACGGCTCTGCTCCGTAACGTGCCTATTGCTGAAATCTGCAAGGCAGCCACTTGGAAGTCGGTTCATACCTTTGCTAAGCATTACTGCCTGGACACTGACGCCAGGGCAGACACTCAGGTTGGGCAGGCTTCGCTGCGGAATTTGTTCGCACAGTAGTGGCGTTATGTATTTATTCTCCACCGCCGCTTTGGTGTGGGGATGGGCTTGCCATTCTATTCACTAGATTATGACTATACACAGAGATCCCCTACTACAGAAGGAGTAGTTTCTGTCCTGTAACTCCAGTTCTACAGTAGGGGTATCTCTGTTATAGTCATAAGCGCCCGCCCTCCTCCCCGGTGGAGATTTTTTCATCAGTAAAGAATGCGACAGGTCTGGCGTGCTTCGCCTTCAAAAAGAACTGAAAGTAGAGGGACCTGCTATGCATTCTGGGATACTGGGAGAAGTTCTGGAAAGTTCTCTTAAAGGCACAGTATCCTATTTAAGCCATATAATGGCAGCCTATGGGGCTTGTCTGTCCCTACCTTCCTCTCTATCATTCCAGAGTCTTTGACTGGGGGAGGCAAGTTTCTCTATGGTAGAAACTGGCAGGCTGTGTTGTGTGTGGTGTTTTTTGGTGGAATTTCTAGTTGAAGTACTGGACAGTGTAGCCTGTGGATATAGGCTGCATTATTTGTCTTTAAATTCTCTCTTAAGTGTCTTTGCAGTTTCTGCATTATTTTGACAATTTAAGAGATTATTTTTGATTGCCGGGGTCCACGCACATGGGCGGGACTATTCACTAGATTATGACTATAACAGAGATACCCCTACTACAGAACTGGAGTTACAGGACAGAAACTACTCCTTCTTGGTCTTACTTCCTTTTGTAGGAAATGGATATTAGGGTTTTTATACATTGTTAAACCTTTGCTAGCACTTTTGACAAAAGATACTCCAATACCCCTTCCATGGACAGATGATTGTGAGACTGCTTTTCGGCAGTTACGACAAGCCCTTTGTTCAACACCAGTGTTAGGTACTCCAGATTATATGAAGCCTTTTACACTCTACGTACATGAGAAAGATAGATGTGCATTGTCAGTTCTAGTCCAGACACATGGTGATAAGCAATGTCCCTGTGCATATTTTTCAGCAGTACTTGATCCTGTTGCCCGAGCGTTACCTGGGTGTTTTCGTTCAGTTGCGGCAACAGCTGTGTCAATACGTCAAAGTGTAGGGATAGTTTTGTCACATAAGCTGTTGGTGCTGGTACCCCATGGGGTTGATGCCCTTTTAAATCAAACAAAGACGCAACACTTAACTAGCGCTCGTCTGACAGGATATGAATTGACATTGCTAGCTCCTCACATTACATTGAAGAGATGTGCAACCCTAAACCCAGCTAATTTGTTGCTGTATCCAGTGACTCAGCCTCAGTCGCAGGAAACGCATGATTGTATATTCCTTACTGAAGAACAGACAAAGGGTTGCATTGATTTGCAGGATACGCCCCTTCCAGATGTGGATGGGGAATTGTGGGTTGAAATTGCCAGGTGGTACGACTTCAGCTGCATATGCAATTACTACAATTCAAAAATTACGAAGGAGGTGTGGGAACAGGAAAAAGAGGAAGAGACGAAGTCCTTCCTATATTATACCCAGAGTTTACGTACTAGACTACAGAAGTTTAGAGATTTCGCTGACTCCAATCTGGAGAAAGCCCAGGTGAAACAACAACTCTTATATAATCGAGGAAAGAGGTGGAGACAATTAGACATTGGGGACTGGGTGCTGGTACTTCTTCCTTCTGCCATAACTAAAACTAAGGCAGGTTGGCAAGGGCCGTACAAAGTCATAGAGAAAGTGGGTATAACTTCCTACAGACTCCAAATGAGCCCCAGAAAAACGCAACTCTACCATAACAATCTACTTAAAAAATGGTTAGGGCCCCCTCCCCAATATGTACATACTGCAGAAGACAGCCCAAAACCAAACCACACTAGGACAGGTGGTTATCAACCACGACTTGAACAAAGCGCAGGGTAACACCCTTCAAGATACACTGCTCCCCTTCCAAACAATCTTTTCTGACCTCCCAGGGAGAACCGATTTAGTGGAGCATTCGATTGACACCCAACCAGGCAAAATAGTAAAGCAAAAGCCTTACGGTATACCAGCAGCCAGGAGGGATACTATTGAACAAGAAGTAATAAGCATGTTAGACCTAGGAGTCATCAGACCCTCAAAAAGCGACTGGTCCTCTCCTATAGTTTTAGTCCCAAAACCGGACGGATCAGTCCCCTTTTGTATTGACTTTCGCGCTGTTAATGCCATCTCGAAGTGTGACTCATATCCCAGTCCTAGAGTTGACGAAGTAATCGAAAAACTAGGAGAAGGCCAGTACATAACCACTCTTGATCTGACCAAAGGCTATTGGCAGGTGCCTTTGAAAGCGGAGGATGAGGAGAAGACCGCCTTTGCAACTCCCACAGGGCTGTATGAATTCACGGTCCTGCCCTTTGGCTTGCATGGGGCACCTGCCACGTTCCAGAGACTCATGAACAGGGTACTAAGACAACATCAAGACTATTCGTCAGCATACCTTGACGATATAGTCATATTCAGCCCTGATTGAAAAACACATCTTCAGCATTGTTCCCAGGTTCTTTTTGTCTCTTCAAAACGCAGGCTTACATGTTAATGCAAAAAAATCCAGGGTAGCCTATCAGAAAGTAAAATACTTGGGATATCTGTTGGGCAATGGCATCATTGAACCACAATCTGAAAAGGTAAAAGCCATAACAGATGCCCCTTTTCCATGCACCAAAAAGGAGGTACGAGCCTTCCGAGGATTTCTTGGATATTATAGGCGGTTCATACCCCAGTATTCTGAGCTAGCCACACCACTCACTGACCTACTGCAAAAGAATGTAAAGAGTAAAGACTTCCTACAACCCAACCCCGCTGCAAGGAAAGCCTTCACGGATCTAAAGCTTGCTATAACCAGCACCCCTGTCCTACGCTCTACTGATTTCTCTAAACCTTTTTTGTTACACACGGATGCCTCAGAACATGGGTTGGGGGCTGTCCTTTCTCAGACTTCCCCTGAAGGAGTAGAACATCCCATCCTATTCATTAGTCGTAAACTCTTCCCACGGGAACAACGATACCCCCTCATAGAAAAAGAGCGTCTGGCTATTAAATGGGCAGTGGACAAACTCAGGTATTATTTGGAAAGAACCCATTTTCACCTTTATACCGATCATGCCCCGTTGCTTTGAATGAGCCGCAATAAGGGAAATAATCAGAGAATTCTACGATGGTTCCTCTCTCTCCAACCCTTTTCTTTTGAAATGAGACACCGAAAGGGTACTGACAATGGGAATGCTGACTTCCTTTCTCGGTTTGCATTGTTCCCCGACGTGAACAAACTGGGGTAAGGGTGTGTGACGACACGCAAGTGAAGGACCTCCAGTCGGAACAGTTTCCCCCTTACCTTTATCCCTCTTCCCTTCTCTGCCTACAGAGCGTCCCCGAGTACTTTGCCTTTAAGGACCTAGATGTACCACAGCACGTGACGGAGTCACATGACCAGGACTGGTTCAAAAGCGGAGACGCGGAAGAAGGAAGCCGTTCGCCAGGACCCATCGTGCAGACAAGTTGGGAGGAGGAGAAGCGAGTCAAGACCTTCCTTGTGCCAGCCCGGAACGACGGTGAACCGAGAACCGAAGAGCCCGCCCAGCGAGAAGACCGGAAGAAAGAAGAAACAGGCAGCCAGACCCAACCTGGTACAGCGCAGAAGCCAGCCACCGCCCAGGAGGGACGTGGCTAAACAAGGTACGGGCCGCTTTGGGCTTCGCTGGGGCAGCGTAACTGGGGAGACTAAAGGGGGGGGGGGGGGTGAAGGGAGAGCAAAGCCTTAGTCTAGGACCGAGCCTGAGAGTCACTTCGGCATAACGCTCACATACCACTGGTGACGGTTGCGGTGTGCTTGTTAAGTCCTCCCTCACTTTGACACCCCCTGGCTTCCCGCGTCAATCCCTACGGTTCCAGAGCCCTTCCTAAGACCCGTTTCTTTTCTTTCATGTCCCGAGCCACCGGCCTGACTTTTGGGGAGCTGAACAGGAACACTTCAGGACGCAGACTGCATTCAATAACTCAAGAGAAGAAAGAATACCAGTCCTACAGTTCCCAGAAGTCCCTGTGTTACACCTACAGATCCCAGAATTCCTTGTGTTAAAGCCTAAAGTTTTCAGAATTCCTTGTGTTACGTCAGAATAAAAACACACTCCTTAACCCAACCTTCTCTGGTCCTGGTCTGCTTCTCCACCGCGCCACAGCCTGCTTAATGCATTATTCTGTCTAACCATGTGACAGTTCTCAATGCTGAACACACACTCTCAATTTGCATTTAACTTTGTAGATGGAGGTGGAGAAACAGGTTTGGCAACGATCATACATGGCATGTGTATGGTAATGTGGGTGCGCTAGCGCTTGAGATCCAGACGTCGTAAGGTATTCCCACCCACGCACCCTCCTTGACTGTCTGATTCTTGCTGAGTCAAATAGGAGAGCTTTTGTTTTGCCCCAGTAAGCGGTTTCCTGGCACAGGTTCGATATCACCAGGGGACGGAGGAGGCCTATCTGCGGACTCTCACAATTAGTAGCAGAAAAAAGCCGAAGCAACGTCTTTCTCAGAAACCCTAATGAGCCATGGCTGGTTGGGCGTCTTGGCAGATTTTTTTGTTCAGACCCCCCACATCGGAAAAATGCACGCATGCATCATTTGGGCACACATGAAAGGGAGGTGTTTAAAGAGAGATGCAGAAGAGTAAATTCATTATAAACGACCCATTCTAATAAAGAGTGTTTATAAGAGAGACAAAGTTTTTATTTATTCATTTATACATTACGGTAGTGGTGTGTAGGTAAGGAGAGCCATATTTTGGCTGCGTTTCCTGAAATGGAGTGGACCATGAACCTTTTCTAAGGGTTGTAAGGTCTAGCACCAGAGCTCCTGCATTTTACGATGGCCTGGCGCCTCCAGGCAGTTTCAGTTTGTCCGCTATGTAGTGAGGAGTTGATGCGTGTAGGGCCGTCTTGTATATGGTCCTGGCTTTAATGGGCATCCAGCGAACAGTGACCAGAATGGGTGAGATATGGGCATTGATTTTTGCCCATTTAGACGAAACGCGCTCTGAATGTAGGATTGATTTCAGAGAAGAGAGATGGGTCTCAGAAAGACCAGTCAAGAGTTACAGTAGTAGATTCTGGATAGCCCTGTTATGAAAAAACACAGACAAGTCTCCCTCCTAAATAGGATAGGGTGTCATGCACTGCCCAGGAGCAGGTGCAGCTATGGTTGCAAACTATAGTTAAGGATTTGATCGTTATCACAGTCGGAGCCGGTTGTTCTCCAGGGCTGGACACACATTTTTCAGTCTTAATTCAGACCCTTATAGGAGGGGGTTGGGAATCCGTGCTGTCGGGTGTTAGCTTTACTCCAGCACAACACCCTGCAACATCGAGGTCAATGCCCAGTGGATCGTGTGTTTCACTTGACAGAAGTAAATCACAAGAACATTTCAGCACATCGTCTGGCACGTCACACTCCCAGCTGTGGAAGGAGACTAGTGCGCCCCACGCTTTTAAAAGAGGAAAACAATTATTTTTGTTGAACAAATGCGTTAGATAATTAGTGACCTGGAATCAGATTCATATGCGTTACATGGGTGTTGCGTTTGGTTCTTATTCCTTAGTGAATTCCTGGTCTGTCTGCCTTTGGTGGACCTCCGGCCTGCATAGACGTTGTCGCAGAGTACTTAGTGGCGCTTCTTCTTAAGTTTACGCCATTAGATCAGTAAGCGCAGTTGAGTAGGCAGAGTGGGATCAGCAATGGCACCCATTCTCTCATGAGCCTCTACATAGCTGTGCGGTAACTGTCTATTGCCTGTCTGTTCTATCCTGCGCATGTTTACGAACAGCAGTGAAGGTATAGGCCTAAGCCGTTTCAATTCTTGTGCACCCAAGGAACAACAGAAAGGCATTCACACACTTGCTGCTTATGGCTTCTACATATGTACATTGGGTACAATGCAAGAGAACTTTGTTATAGCTCCAATTAGGCTAACAATATATGTATAGTAGGTGTGGAGCAGCTCATTGTGCACAGTAATAGTTCTACGGCCGAGTTAAATGCAGGAACTCGATAATTACGAGTGTTGTTTAGGCTATCGATTTGTGACGGAGTTCTAACTCAGAGTGATATTGCGTGAGCACGTGCGCAATATAGAAAGTTTCTAAAAGTGATTTGTATCCTAATGGCAACTGAGTGCTATTAATCAAAGAGCTGTTTGTGACTAATAAACTATAGTGCACGGGTGTCGGTTATTAAATAGGGTAGCGTCTTGTCTAAAGCGGCGGTTCCAGACGAGACGCTGAAAAATGGTTAGATTTACTTTCGGTAAGAGCTGCAGCCGTCAGACTCCTTCTCGATGTGGCGAATAGTACGAGGAGTTCCGCGTGTACGTTCATATTTAATTACTACGTGACTTGAGCTACGTGTCAGCATGCCCGTTCTAACCTGTGTTAGTGCTCGTGGTAAAACATGGAAAGGAGATAATTGGAAGCCTCTCTGTACTAATTTACTTAAGGACCCACGTATACAGAGTAACTTGAAGGTTGAGATTCTGTATATCTGTAACCTTGGCGTATTAGGTCAAAAGCAATTCAATGAACAGTTTGTGCACCCAAGAGCGCTAGTAGTAATGCGAACAATTGTAGACATATCACGTTAAAGTTTGATCAGTGTAACATATGAAGACAATTTCCATAATGCGCCAATAGTTGTCACTGGTACTGGTTACATATTCAAACACAATTACCTTTTGTTTACGCAGTGAAATGTCACTATAACGTGTTACATATTTATTGAACACAGTATGTAAAACTGAGAAATTAAACGATGGTATGTATAGGTCCTGGTCTAATGTAGCATATCTTACCATGTGTATTATCGCCTGGAGGTGTCCCTTATTGTGACAACAGTTAGGAGATCATGCATGGTGTCCAAGTAATTATACATCATAGCTTGCTCATCTGCAGGTATGTTTCTTCATGCTCATTCAAACCCTGTACAACTGAGTCAAGGGTATGGTTCCAAAGGCACTCTTTATAGTTCAAACTGGAGGCAATGTTTCCTCCTCGTTGGTGCAATACTACTTTTTCAATCACCCACCATTCAATTTCTTCAAGGGTGTGGCCAATTGTGTTCTGGTGTTCGACCAAGGGTGCCCATTGTACTTTGCAGCGGATTCTGCTTTGGTGTTGCATTATCCTGTTTTTAACTCGTTGTGTAGTCTGTCCACGTATAGTAGTTCGCATGGACATTTGATAGCATAAATTAGGTTCTGGCTGTTGCAGTTGGTGAATTTTGTCAGTGCATGCTGTTTAGACCTGTATGTGAAAGAACTCCCTGTTCTGGTGTATTTACACACCTTACAATTACCACATCTCTGGTGGCCTATGATAGGGGGTAGTCCCAATTGTGTTCTGATATCATTGGTCTCGGTGTTTCTAGGAATGAAGATACCACATAGTCTTTAACATTTTTGGCCCTCTTAAATGAACACAGCGGGGTTCTGGCAATCCAATTCCTGGGCCTACTAAGTTCCAATATTTTTTCACTACTTTAGTGATGTCATGGCTTCTTGAGTTAAATGTAGTTACGCAGATCAATTTGTCTAGTCCTTCAGATTTTTCTTGTACCTCTAGTAATGTCTTGCGGTGTCGGTACCATGCTCGTTTCCGCGCCCTGTTTAAGAGACCTTTTGGGTACCCTCTTTCTCGTAGTTTGGTGATCAGTAGGTCGGTTTCTTTGAAGTAATATGTCCGTCTAGTGCAGTTTCTGCGCAGGCGCAAAAATTGTTCGTATGGTAGGTTATCTCGCAGATTTCTGGGGTGATGTGAATTATACTGAAGTAAAGTGTTGCGGTCCGTTGGTTTTTTATACAGGTTCATTACAATCTTGCCTTCCTCTACTTCAAAGGTCAGTTTCAGGAAGGGTAAAGAAACCCTACTGTATGACATGGTGAATTGGATGTCTGTAGAGCAATTATTTAGCCAGGACAGGAAGTTGTTCAAACTGTCTTCTGAGCCTGTCCAGATCATGACGAT
Organism: Lissotriton vulgaris; assembly: GCF_964263255.1. Classification (NCBI taxonomy): domain Eukaryota; kingdom Metazoa; phylum Chordata; class Amphibia; order Caudata; family Salamandridae; genus Lissotriton; species Lissotriton vulgaris. Next base: position 136,098 of record NW_028249313.1, read on the forward strand.
ATCGTCTATATATCTGTTCCACTTAGTAATGTGCTCTCGGTAGGGATTTTGGTTCCCGTAGATGTGTTTTGACTCGAAGTCATCCATAAATAGATTTGCCAGGCTGGGAGCAAACCTGCTCCCATCGCGTCTCCTTTGCATTGATAGTAGAAATCTTTCAGGAACATGAAATAGTTCTTAGACATGGCAATTTGTAATAGTTGTACAAGGATTTCTGTTGGTACCCAATGTGGCGAAGGGCGGGTATTTAGTGTATTTGTAATCACCTCTATTGCTTTGTCTTGCGGCATGCTGTTTGTTGTTGAACGGTTGATTTTCAACAATCTGAATAGTATGCTTTGTATCTCGGAGGTATGATTTGGTATTTAGAACAAAGGGTTGTAGGAAATCATCCATATATTGGTTTACCGGTTCCAGAATCGATCCACAACCGGAGACTATAGGTCTTCCAGACGGTTTGTTCATATTTTTGTGAATCTTTGGGATGGTATAAATTGTCGGGATTCTTGGATCTGTTTTGTTGAGAAATTTATACTCCGGATCTGAAAGGTATCCATCTTCCAAGCCGTTCGTTGTCAGGGTCCTTATTAGTTTGGCGATTTCTTTTGTTGGGTCTCCAGGTATTTTGGTGTAACTGTTCGCACGGTTAAGTTGTTGCTGGATCTCTATTCTCGTTCACCCCAGTGCAAATAATTACAGACATATTGTTTATGTGTATATGTCTGCAATTATTTGCACTGGGGTGAACGAGAAACAAGTTCTCCCATAATTGTGTGATTTGTTTGCGCAATAAAACAAAGCGCTAAAAGTTTTCCCTAATATTGTGAAGGCCCAGCACCAGCCCTCCAATATACGTGGATAAGCTCGTAATCAAGCAGAGCATCAATACTACAAAGCTCATAATGCATCTAGATTTGCTTAATGGAGTCTTTTGTATAAATAACAGAAACAAATGATGGACAATTGTTTGCTAACCGTGAACAGGGACAGTGTTTGTCCAAAACGCGTAGGTGGGGAACCTACAGGAGAATTAAATTCGCAGACTAACAATTGAGTGGTGTGCGGCGTCTTCTTCATTGAAGTCTTTTTGTTGGAAAACATTGATGCGAGGTTGTCCCAAACCACGCCGCCAGCACCAGCTAACAGTCGCTCCCCCCGCTTGGGACATTTGCTCGTGGACATTTAACTACTGGGGAGAGCCCAGCATCGCTTGTCGTGCCCTGTAAAGATTAATGGCGAAAACTGAAAGGAAAGCCCTGTGAAACACCGGCATTGTGGCGACTTTGAATTTTATTAGCTACGAACGCCGCATTTGCCGTGCAACCAGCAGGACGAAAAACAGGCACACAACTAATTGGGTAGTGAATTCGAAAAGTTTGGCGTCAACCGGCTGAGCGCCGACTGGGAGTGTAGGAGGACACTGACAGCGTCGGGAGTCTCCCGGGTAAATCATTTGTGAAACGCTAATATACTGATTTACACCCTCTAGATGCTGTAGCGAGTGCGTTAAGAATTTGGTTTGACTTCAAGCTAGAAATTCGTATTCGAGTGAAACGCATCTTGTGGACACTCACTCAATTTGAATTCTGATCCTGGGAGGGACTTGTCAGTTCCTCTTCTAAAACGAATATCAAGGTTACCCACAAGTAGCAGCTTTGTCTAAAAGAAAAGAAATGCATTTCTTTATCTGAAGAAATTCTAACACACAAATTGAATTCTCATTTAAACGGGATCACTGTATATTCAAAATGGAAAAAAGAGCGGCAAAACGCTTGGAAAGGGCAGAGAGCATGTTCAACAAATCTGCATTGAGTACAACTTCTGTGACTAACAAAGGGAATCCAATGAAGAATACAAATCCAACGAGTAAGCAATTGTTTCAACAATTAGAAAAAGCCCTGCACAAAGAAATCTCGTACAGTTTGGAGATCATAACTTTGGAGAAGTATATAGAACTGGGCTTAATACCAAGAGGCTTGCGTATCTTCACATTGCCTAATCACCCCGACACCAGCCCTGAAATGCTGGAGGAGTGGGGTCAACACAACATGGACTGTTCACGAAGAATGATTCTCATCATCGTCAAATATGCAAAGAAAAATGTTGAAGAGCTCCATATAAAAATCAAGGATCTTGAAGAACAAATAACAGCCTTAGGGGAAAGTGAGGATATTATAAGTAACTTGCGCCAAATCATGGATAAAAACTGGATAAACATGACAGCGAAATCCAAGAGAGAAAACAACGCAAATTCAAACGCGATGAATCTGATTTTGAAAATGGCACAATCTTTACCTTTGCCAAGCGATTTGACGCACTTAAACAACAACAACAATCATGTCCTCAAAATGCACAAAATGAACCAGAAACCTCATTAAGTGAGACAGAATCTGATCTCACTGATGATGAACAAAGATCCGTGGGATTTAAAAAGATGTCTTTTTTTAGACGAAATGCAGATGCTCTACAAAGACCAACAAAATCCAACAACAAGAGGAAGGGGACGGGGAAACCTGAGAATGAGAGGAGGAGGAAGAGGACAAATTGGGAGCCGAAATCAAAGCGGAAAAGCAGAAGAAGCAGGAAATCAAAGTTATCAACTGCGAAACAGAACAGTCATGAAAAAATAATAAAAAACAGAAAGCTTGGAAAAACGGATCCCAATCTAATAGTTAACTTATCGGATTATCAACTATCAACAACTGAATGTACATTGCTAAGCAAAGGATTGACATTCTGTCCTGACAAACATCAAGACGAGGTAGAAACCAAGATAGACATGTACAAATATACTCGCAAACTTAAACTCAAAAAATACTTTGCAAAAAATCGACCTAGAGGGGCAACGAATGAAACAAATGATGAATCTGGTCTGATTGAACAACAAGAAGACTTTACAGTTGCCGATGTAGGAAGTTTAAGAACTGCATATGAATTAACACATGAAGTTGAAGAAACAGAGCTAACGGATACTCAATTACTTTCCGAAATGGAAATCCCGATAAGTATATGTGTACAAAAACTTCCTAGGCAATCTGAGTGGCAGACTACAGATAATTGGACCAAGTAGGACTAGGAGTAGGCAAACAATCAGAAAGAAAACATTAATAAAAATTGATTATGATTTTAATTAACATATTAAAAATCATATAAAGAACTAGATGTTCAAGTTATATGACAAACAATTACATAAAATGACACAATATACACTCTTTATGGATAAAAAGACACCAACATAAACTTGACAGTGTCTACAATAAAAAATGCAGCAAAATTACTCAACACGCGTTTCGGCAAAAACGCCTTCTTCAGGAGACGTAAAATACAATTAGACAAAAGCAACCGAAGGATGTTATCTTCAGATAGATGACACAGTAACAGTGTAACAGTGTACCTGTGTAGTTAGGAAATGATTCCTGTGCTCGAGTTAACAAACAAATGGGGCGTATAGACGAATAGTGATCCTTTAATATATCAGCAAAGTATCTTTTAAAATGTGTTCAGGTGCCGACACTCAATCAAGAGGACATGAAGATAAAATGTTGTTCGGCGATATTTATAGATACATGCGTAGTCGATAGTTCTGAACAGACAGATAGATATCTGTGATGATTGCTGGATAGATGCTACGTGAACCGGATGATAATTAGTATGGGTAAGGTTGTACCAAAGATACAAAAGAACGACTGATAAAGAAAGTTACCCCAAGGTAAAGATGGTTTCTGCGGCGGTACCGGGATATGGCGTGCCGTCGATCGAGTGAAGAATCAATCTGGTTGATTCTTCACTCGATCGACGGCACGCCATATCCCGGTACCGCCGCAGAAACCATCTCTACCTCGGGGTAACTTTCTTTATCAGTCGTTCTTTTGTATCTTTGGTACAACCTTACCCATACTAATTATCAGCCGGTTCACGTAGCATCTATCCAGCAATCATCACAGATATCTATCTGTCTGTTCAGAACTATCGACTACGCATATATCTATAAATATCGCCGAACAACATTTTATCTTCATGTCCTCTTGATTGAGTGTCGGCACCTGAACACATTTTAAAAGATACTTTGCTGATATATTAAAGGATCACTATTCGTCTATACGCCCCATTTGTTTATGTTACCTCGAGCACAGGAATCATTTCCTAACTACACAGGTACACTGGTACACTGTTACTGTGTCATCTATCTGAAGATATCATCCTTCGGTTGCTTTTGTCTAATTGTATTTTGCGTCTCCTGAAGAAGGCGTTTTTGCCGAAACGCGCGTCGAGTAATTTTGCTGCATTTTTTATTGTAGACACTGTCAAGTTTATGTTGGTGTCTTTTTATCCATAAAGAGTGTATATTGTGTCATTTTATACAATTGTTTGTCATATAACTTGAACATCTAGTTCTTTATATGATTTTTAATATGTTAATTAAAATCATGATCAATTTTTATTAATGTTTTCTTTCTGATTGTTTGCCTACTCCTAGTCCTAATTGGTCCAATTATCTGTAGTCTGCCACTCAGATTGCCTAGAAAGTTTTTGTACACATACCTTGTTTACCCTGCCCTAGGAGTCGTTAACTATCACTACCCAGGGGGTCCTTGTTTCTTCACACACCGAATCCCGATAAGTATGCATTCAAAAAGAATCTGAAAACAAAGTCTAAATTTTGTCCTGTCTTATACCCAGGCAACCGCATAGATATGTTTCATGATCTAGTAGTGGCAGAACTAGAAACTATGAAGAACACAACAAACAAAGAAAATTTAACAATGAAGGAACGCGAAGCTTTGAAAACCCTACAAACCAATCCTGCGATTAAAATCAAACTGGCAGATAAAGGGGGAAATATTGTTATCCAGAATAAAACAGATTACATGGAAGAGGCATACCGTCAATTGAGTGATACATCAAGTTACAAATTGCTATCCAACAACCCCACGACTGTTTTGATGAGTGTCTTACATAAATCCATCGACAATTGGCATGAGAAAGGACTAATCAGTAAAGAAGAAAAAGCTTATCTTACTGTGCAACACCCTATGGTCCCAACAATATATTTTCTGCCAAAAATCCATAAGACTCTTCACAAACCACCAGCTCGACCGATAATTTCGAGTTGTGGATCGTTATGTGAAAATGTGGCACTATATGTGGATCACTTTCTGGCACCAATTGTCCCAACTTTGAGCTCATACATTAAAGACACGGGGGACTTTTTAAGAAACATTATGGAGACGGAATGGCAACCTGAATTTTGGCTTGCAACAATAGACGTGGTGTCACTCTACACGTCTATACAAAATGATGTGGGCCTAAATGGAATTAAATATTTCCTTAAACAGAGGCCAATATCAGAGCTGAGACATGCTAACATGCTACTGAATATGATAACATTCTGCCTACAAAATAACGTTTTCCTATTCAATAAGAAAATGTATGCACAGATTTGCGGTTGTGTCATGGGCGTTTCCTTCTCTCCAAGCTATGCCAATCTCACCATGGGATGGTGGGAGAAAAACATAGCTTGGAGAGAAGAAAACGAACCATATACCACGGATGTGGTATTATGGCTCCGATTTATTGACGATCTCTTCGTCCTCTGGAAAGGTCCAAAAAAGAAACTAATTGAATACATTGAAATACTGAATCAAAATGAAGTAGGCTTAAAATTCACCTCTAACATACAGAAGCAAGAAATATATTTTCTTGATACAAAAGTTTGTTTAAAACAATAAACTACAGACAACGGTCTATAGGAAGAAAACATCAACTAATAGCGTGCTACATGGTACAAGCTTTCATCCGACATCACTAAAACAAAGCATACCCTACGGTGAATTTTTACGAATGAAGCGTAATTGTTCAGAAGATGTAGAAATGGAAAGCAAATTTGAAGAAACCAAAGCTCGAATCTTCAAACGTGGATACAAACATACTGACATTGCTCGAGGAGAACAAAGGGCAAGAGCAAAAACAAGAGCAGAAACGCTAATAGTCAAAAACAGAAAGGAAACTAAACCAGATGATGACAAACCACGCTTGATCCTAACAAATTCAAAAGAAAGTTTTAAAATAAGACAAATACTGTCCAACTATTGGAGTGTCTTGAAAAAAGATTCAGAAATTGGGACTCTGAAAGGGGACACACCACTGATATCCTTTCGGAAGGCTCCGTCACTTCAGGATATTTTAGGCAACAGCCACTTCAAACAAAAGAAACCAACAATATGGCTGCATAAACAACAGCAAGGCTTCACTAAGTGCCAATCATGCAAAGCCTGTAAGGTTGGACAAAATCTTAAATCAATCACCGATCAAAAAGGAAGGACATTTGAGATACAAGATAAAATAACATGTGAGACCCAATTTGTTGTTTATCAAATCAAATGTTTCTGTGGCAAAAAATACATCGGCTCAACTATATGTCCTTTAAAAAAAAGAGTATTGGGGCATATAAGATCAATTGAAAACAAAGACTATAGCTATGCGATATCAAAACATCTGAAAAGTCATCCAGGCAAAACATGGAAAGACATTAAATATTCAGGCATAGCAATGGTGAAAGAAAATGAAAGAGGTGGAAATCGTATTCAGAAACTACGACAGCTGGAATCTCAACTAATCATCCGCTTCAAAACCAGAAGCCCAGTCATAGATGCATGTGCATCTATGACTGTTTAAAATTCATGACCTTATTATAACATTTGAGGTGTCTTACTCCTTTAACCCCTTCGATGCTCATGACGAGCTCAGCTCGTCATGAGGCACGGTTGAGCTGTGCTGATGACGAGCTGAGCTCGTCATGAGCAATGGTATTCATAAAATGTCAGCACATGAGGAAAATATCAATAGCAGCCAAGGTGTTAAAAGACTTTATAATTCAGTTTGTACCATATCTGCAAGTATATATATTGAGAATGTGTGATTAATTTTGGAAGTTACATGAAATATAGAAATGCTAATGCGTGTTATAGAAATTTATTAGTTATCCTGGTGAGGAGCACTGTGAGCCGGGCGTAGCAATTTGGGGACAGAGTCTTAAAAAGGCACTTAGCCATTATTGACTCGTGGACACTAAGTCAACATTTGTAAATCCCATAAACAATATGTCTGCAATTATTTGCACTGGAGAGAGAAGGCTTCAGGCATCAGCAAAGGAAAAGAGGACAATGCAGACAGCAACACTAGCGGGCAACAGTAATCAGATACATGCTCTGATAGATACAGCTGCAGACTACTATAGTTATAACTGCTCAGTTGTACCTGCCAACCCTTATAAGGCTGTAGTTGTCCTCTCTCTGATAAATGAGGCAGCAAGGAGTCGTTTGGATTTCCTTCTCTTATTACATCTTCCCTTTACTGATACTGCTTCACAGTAAATGTGGTGTATTTGTATAGCGCAAACAGTGACCCGGAGGCATCCCGGCGCTTGTACTCCTACCACAAGGGAACACCTCCTGGCTTTTTCCTTGTGGGGTGTCCACTCCTGGGCATCCCATGGTGAAACCAGGCATCCCTTGTGTATCAGGGGGCCTTTGTGGAGACTAAGCAAGCTATTGCCCAGAGTTGCAGCGTGGGACCCATGCTTAGAATCGGCACTGAGGCGAGAATATCCGGTCAGAGGAATTTAAGCCCGATCCCGCCGAGGCGGGAATCGAACCCTGGTCCCTGGCCAGTGCTCTGCATCGAGGTCTGCCGCTCTAACCATTGAGCCACACTTCTCCACAGTGGAACCTCAGTGTAATCCTTCCTTTTATGCAAACATTTTTGTACCCTTTTAACCTTCCTCTCTTGGCATGGAAAACATACTTTTCGATTCCATCTTGTCTGCTACATGGATTCGAATGATACATATTTAGATTGCCATAGCAAGAAAATTACACAGAAAAACTGATTTTATTCCAAAGATTCTCTTATGGTGCAAGCCGTTTGAACCCATGTACAGTTGTTCTCTAAGAATATCGGCCGTCAAGACAGTATTAGTCATTGCAGTTAATTTTTTGGGCCGTTTTAGCAAGCTACAGGCTTTGTTAGCGTAACCCCTTTTGCCGAAAGTGGCATTATCATTTCATGTGGGACAGTTCATCACTCTTCCTATTTGTGTTTACCTCTGCTTCACAGACTGGACTAAAATGAGCTCTTAGTGTTTACATTGCGTGCATGCAAGAGCACAGGGTGGATAATCATCTTTTTTTCTGGACCATGTTAGTGCTGCAAAGGGAAGTAGGTCTACAAACAAAAGTCATCCTGTGCATAAACACATACTATACCCTTGCCAAAAAAAGAGCCTCCTGAAGCCCTTCCTGCTCATTCTGCCAGAGCTAAGGCAGCCCGATGGGGTTTCAAAGGAGTATTCTGGCGTTGGACATCTGCCAAACTGCTATATGGGCATCAATAGACACCTTCACCAGACATTATTGTCTCGACAACAAAGTCTGTAGGGTGGGCATTTCGCCCACTCGGTCCTGCAGGACTTCATGGTGTAAGTCCACTCCTCAGATCCTCCACCTTTTGGGAAGTACTGATTTGGTATCTTTTCAAGTGGTGAAGAATCTGCTATTAGAAATATCCATCAGAAGAACAAGTAACGTACTTTCATCTTGAGAAATTCAAGAGGTAAGGAATCTGCGGTTAAATAGTGTATCATGGAGACAGAACATTACCAAAGGTCAGCAATTTGTTCTTTTTATTTTAATCAGGTTAATTTTGAAACCATTCTCAATACAATATTGAGACAAGAGGCATTGAAGTACTAAATAGGTTTTGTCCTTCAGGAGTTAATTACTTCATATGCAGTGTTTGAAATTTTCTTTTGACACCCAGTTTATGAGGGTGATGATTGACCATGGTGATTTCAATAAAATGGTCTGCAAAATAAATGTTAGGTAAGGTGGAGGCCAACATGCTACCTTACCATCTTGGTTGACACCTGAAGATCCATTTCAAATTTGAACTGGAACCCAGGTGAAGTCATGCAGTTTTTGGATGTAGTATAGTAAGGTAGTTTCTCCAGTATTGGAGCATCTTTCGTAGATCCACATGCCTGAATTATTCCCTGTCGTCGGAGTGGGAGTCCCACGGTACATAAAAAAGCAATAATATGCATATAATAACCAAAAACCTTGGTAATAACCAACCAGGAAGTACATTAGCCCTAAGCTACAAAAGCAAAACTTCCACACTTATGACTATCCTAGTCATTTTGTATAGACCAAACTGCAGCCAATCAGGCGACAACACCCACCAGAATGTTCTCCCCAGAGACTCAGGCTCTCAGATTTTCTACCCACGTCGTGTGAAGGGAGCTTCCCTGAGCTCTGCTCAGTACTTCTCAACTTGACTGGTTTTTTTACCTACTTTAAAGATGTCATCTTCTAAATCTCTCTTCAGACCTTTTAAATCTTGTGGGAAGCTTAGGCTTTTTAAGGAAGATCCCCACAAGAAATGCATTTATTGCCTGTATCCAGACTATGAGGTAAAGGATTGTAAGATCTGCAGAACCTTTCCTCAGAAGACCCTCAGAGTCAGGGAAGGTAGTCTTCTCCTGTGGCTGCAGAAGATCAAGGACCAGGACAACCCCCTTCAGGGGTGGGGAATTCCTATCTCCCGACGCCCGAGACATCTAGATTTCTTAGGAGGGCAAGAGGTTTTAATTTGTATTTTGTCCAAAGGACAAGTAGACAGTTTTATGGTAATCCGATGCACAGCTGTTCAACCCTGTAGGTCACAGCCAGTTAATAAGATGCTCTGAGCAGTTTATTGGCAGTGAAAGGGTGAATGCAAAAGCTGGGGCCTGCACTTTAATTTCCCCAGAACAGAACAACAAAATGATAAAGCAGAGCTTGAAGTTGGAAATAGCTCGTGCTCGTGTAGCTTCCAGGCCCCATGTAAGAGGCTGCCTTATCTGCCTCTTGGCCCCTTGCTCTGACTTGAACTGTATGACCCCTGCCTTGTATTCTCTGCTCCACTCCTGGGCCTCACCTTTAACTCAATTTGCTTTCCCTTCTCATGCACCCCCTCCTTTGCACTTTGCCTTTCCTGTACACCTTATGTTACACCCAGTGCCTGAACCTGCTCACCCCACCGCACCCCCCTTAGCCCCCTCTCTGACATCTCTGACCCGCTCCCCTTGGCCTCTCATATCTTACACATCGAGGGCTTACATTAAAGCTCATTAGTTTCCCCATGGGCTTTCATGCAGGCCTAAGGCCACCCCCAATTCTGTCCTTGCAGTAGGCCTCTCATGTCACTTTGTGCCTGCACCAGGGCCATTGTGAACACACTGCTGTAGAAACTACAGCAGCTGTGAACTTTTTGATGGGCCTCTTCAGTCTGCTGGTCCGCAGACAAAGGCCCATAATGGACTTGAAAGGGTGGGTGGGTGAGTGAGCGAGTAAAAGGGTGGATGAATAGATGCATGTATGAATGAGTGAAAGGGTGGATATACAGATGCATGGATGAATACGTGCAAGAGTGGATGATAGATGCATAAATTAATGAGTGAATGGGTGAATGGATAGATGCATGGCTGAATGAGTGAAAGGGTGGATATACAGATGCATGGATGAATACGTGCAAGAGTGGATGATAGATGCATACATTAATGGGTGAATGGATAGATGCATGGATGAATGAGTGAAAGGCTGGATGGATAGGTGCATGGATGAATGAGTGGATGGATAGGTGCATGTATGAATGCGTGAAAGGGTAGATGTATAGATGCATGGATGAATACGTGCAAGAGTGGATGATAGATGTATACATTAATGAGTGAAAGGGTAAATCGATGGATGCATGGATGAATGAGTGAAAGGCTGGATGGATAGATGGATGAATGAGTGGAGTGAAAGGGTGAATGGATAGATGGATGAATGAGTGGATGGATGTAAGGATGGATGTGTGAGAATGGGAGGAAAAGAGCAAGGGTGAATGAAGGGATGGGTGAGTGGATGGATTGGTTGAAAGTGGATTGATGAGTGAAAGGATGGATGACTTACTGAAAGGGTGGATTAATGGGTGAGAGAGTAGATGAATAGATAGCTGACTGGGTGAGGGATGGATGGATGGGTGGGTGGCTGGGTGGGTGGAAGGGTTGACGGATAGCTTGGTGGGTGGAGAGTTGAGTGTAAAGGTGGATGGAGGGATTAGTGAAAGGGTGGATGGATATAGGAGCGAAACGGAAGATGGATGGGTGAAAGGATGGATGGATGAGCGAAAGCATAAATGGATGAAGTGAAAGGGTAGGTGGATAGATGAGTGAAAAGGAGGATGGATGGGGTGGATGGAGGGATGAGTGAAAGGATGGATGAATAGGAGTGAAAAGGAGGATGTGTGGGGTGAAAGGATGGATGGATGAGCAAAAGGATGGATGAGTGAAAGGAAGGCGGGATGGATCAGTTGGATCGATAGGTTTGGAGATGGCAGGATAGGCTTTAGCAGCTACAGTAGAGGTGGTGGAGCTCTTGATGGGCCTCTTCTGTCTGCAGCTCGGCAGACAAAGACTTGTAATTAATTTGAAAGGATGAATGGATGTGTGGGTGAAAGGATGAGTGAGTAGAAGTGTGGCTGGCTAGATGGATGGATGGATGAATGAGTCACCGGGATGGTGGATGGACAAAGGATGTTATAATGAAGGAAAGGGTGAATGAGTGGATGAGTTACAGGGTGTAAGGATTAGAGAGCGAAAGGATAGATGAATGTAAAGGATAAATGGATGGATTGATGGATGGGACCAAGGGTGGGTGGAAGGATGAGTGAAAGGGAGGGTGGATATATGAAGTGAATGGGAGGGTATATAGATGGAGTGAAAGGGAGGGTGTATGGATGAGCGAAAGGATGGATGGATGGTTGAAATGGATAGGTTTGGAGATGAATGGGTAGGTTTGGATATGGATGAGTGGATCGAGAGACAGATGAACAGATGGATGAACAGATTAGTGAAAGGTAATGGATAAAAGAATGAATGGGCGCCAATGTAAAGGTGAAATGCTAGATATCAGTGGGTGAATGGATATATGCTTAGATGGAAGAGGCAAGAGAGCTATTGTGGAGAGGATTCCTATTACTTTTTTTGGCTTGCTTGGTGTCATAAGAACTTTGAATCAACGCGGGGGGTATTTAAATGTTCTGGTTACTCACTTGGCCTACATTGTGCTCCTTTCTCTAACTTGGGATTATCAGGTAGGCGTGGTGCTGTTTGCCAGCGAGTTCTTACTAGACAGCTAGTATTTGGTCTCGTAAACGCCACATTGCCATAGAAATTCCCGGCACTGAACAAAACTACTTTGTAAAAGAGCAGAATGCTGTCACACACAATGAAGCCAGCTCACAGATAGGACGAGATAGCATTTCAATAAAAACAAAAGGTCTTGGTTAACTCAAATTTCATTAGGGGCTCAAATGTTAAAGTCACCAAAGTGCACCCATGATATATGTCCTTGTATTAAAGGAGATTTACGTTTTTCATGAATTCACATGAATTTCCTTAAGTAGGCCAGAAAACCGTAGTCCTAGGAAATATTTGTGAATTGCATCTTAGCATGAGCAAATATGAATATGCCCCAGCGGAAATCTGTTGAGTGTTTACAAGTTCACTTTTTCTCCAGCCACATTTTTCCCAGCCCTGGAAGAAACGTTACTTCTGCCGTTGTCAGGGGTAAATTTCCAACCTTTCTCAGTATGGGAAAAGATTAGAGAAGAGCTGGTGAAAACCTCCAAAATTCAAATCCTTCTATAGTATTAGCCTGACATAACCAGAGAGGCGTTTATCAGAGCTCTTCTACAAAGAGATTGAAGCCATTATTTGACGGTGCACTACATGGCACCAAAGGGACAAGTGGATTTTGTTACAGGACAAGTAGATTTATGAAGCTACTTGTCCCATGGACAAGTACATATTTCAATAAATTCCACACCCCTGCCCCTATTTGAGGTAGGAAGTGTGGCTTTGGGGTCAACTATGTCCTCTAGAAAGAGGAAAATTGAGGAAGAGGTACCTTCTCCTGGGGCTAAGGTGTCAAGAAAAGCTCAATCCACCAAGGATTCTAGCTTGCCTTCCTTCTCTACTGCAAAAAAGGCTTCTCCACCTTCAAGTTATGGATTTAGTACACCCCCGAGAAAGTCTGGAAAGTCTTTGCCATCAAAAAGACTGCCACAGAAAGTTTTACCTCCGTCAGCGATCACCATCTCTTACGTTGACAGTCACCTTTTCATCGCCGAGGCCTAAAATGATAATGTCTTCGGCTTCTTCCCCGTCGACGCTGCTCTCAGTTTCAATTCAACCCATCTCGTCGACGAAGATAATGCCTTCAATAGTCAACGCTCCATCATTGACGAAGAGTAAGAAGGTCCCGTCGACGAGCACATCGTCAACAAAGAACACCTCAACGGCGCCTATCCCGTCGACGAAAGTCACCCCGTCAACAGATTCCTCGTCGACGAAGTTTACCTTGCTGTCAACGACCTTATCGTCAATGAGATTTTCACCGTCGTTGACGGCCACATCGTTGACGAAGACTGCCTCGTCGTCGAAGACATCGTCGACGAAGATTGCCTCGTCGTCAACGAAGTTCACTGTCTCGTCGGTGGCCACAGTCCATACACCATCTCCGTCTAAGGCACCGTCGACGTTTCGTCCGTAAGCGTCTCTTTTTTCGTTGTGTAAATAACTGCAGGCTTGGTCTGCTGCACCGTCTGCAGCCTCCTTTACTTCGCCGTCTACAGCGGCTTCTTTATTGGAAAGACGGGGCTCTTCCTCAGCGGCTCTGTCCCCATTGAAGTTGCCTGAACAACTTTTAGACTCAGAAGAGGATGAAGAACAATCTGATGTGGATGAGAGATTTTGCGCAGTCCATCTGAGCTGCTTATAAAGTTTCAAGACAAGGATCATGAAGAAGAGCAGTTTCCTGAGCCTACAGGTCAAGCTCCTGCCACGGTGCCTACAGCACAGATGCCGTTAGCTCTCCTCAACAACTTGCAGTATATATTGGACAACTACTATCGCCGGTTCCCTCCATCTGAATCGGCAGAGTCGCTCCCTTTGACGCCCATGCCTCGAACACCGATATATCAAAAAAGATAATGCCACAGGACAGATAACTGAAGAATAGGACGAAGAGATATATTAATTACCTCTCCCTACTTGTATTTATCTTTAGAACCAATCTAACGATTCACAAAGAGTCACTGACCAAGGGTTAAATTCAGAATTCCATGTAGAATGATATTAGAACAGAATACATGTATTTATTATCAATATTTTCTTCTGTTTTTACTATATATGATCAGAATACTGACTCACATACACGGTATATTTACATATATATGTACAAACATTAATCAACATAAACATATATATACAAAAATGACATAAAAAAACAATGAATATACATTAAACTTATGTTCTCGTAGCCCTGTTATTTCAACAGGATGTTCCATAAACACCTTTCTCTAATGAACAATCCTTATCAAAGATCACTATATTCGTCGAGCATTCAAGGTTTTAAGCTTGAGTCCTTATTTTTTAACAATGCTCCTCAAGTCAAGTCAAATCAACTTTATTCAATTAGTTAAAATCATAAAAGCAATCACACAACATTATTCATGGATTAAAAAAAGACGATTCATATGTTAAAAAAGTAAGAGTCAATTCATCTTCATAAATGTGCAGTTAAGAATAATTAAAATGATAAAATGATAAAAAGACACCGCATACAAATGGATAAAAAAATTAGTTAGGATGAAATCACACATCAAGAATGTCCACCAACCGACCTTTTGCCTTAATACGCATAGCGATTTACAAAAAGGGGGTGGTGATGAACAGAGTGTCTGAGTTAAACAGACCACTCTTACCCAGTCCAAAGATCAGGGCTTGATCCATCACCGTTATTTATCTCACTGCCCCATCCCAGCTCAGAACCTGGCTATATGCAAATCAGTCTGTCCCTGGCCCAGTGCATCATGGAAACAGGGCAGACTAAACTACCAAGCCAATTCTTCACCAGAAAGGAGACAAGCTACCGGGGACCGGTTTCTGGCATTTCAGCCTTCTTCGGCCCGGCTTGCTTGAATCCTGATGGAGCAGTGAGAAAGGGACTCATGTCTGAGTATACCCTGCCACACCTATAGTGGCCAAAAACGATTTACAAAAAGGGGGTGGTGATGAACAGAGTGTCTGAGTTAAACAGACCACTCTTACCCAGTCCAAAGATCAGGGCTTGATCCATCACCGTTATTTATCTCACTGCCCCATCCCAGCTCAGAACCTGGCTATATGCAAATCAGTCTGTCCCTGGCCCAGTGCATCATGGGAACAGGGCAGACTAAACTACCAAGCCAATTCTTCACCAGAAAGGAGACAAGCTACCGGGGACCGGTTTCTGGCATTTCAGCCTTCTTCAGCCCGGCTTGCTTGAATCCTGATGGAGCAGTGAGAAAGGGACTCATGTCCGAGTATACCCTGCCACACCTATAGTGGCCAAAAACGATTTACAAAAAGGGGGTGGTGATGAACAGAGTGTCTGAGTTAAACAGACCACTCTTACCCAGTCCAAAGATCAGGGCTTGATCCATCACCGTTATTTATCTCACTGCCCCATCCCAGCTCAGAACCTGGCTATATGCAAATCAGTCTGTCCCTGGCCCAGTGCATCATGGGAACAGGGCAGACTAAACTACCAAGCCAATTCTTCACCAGAAAGGAGACAAGCTACCGGGGACCGGTTTCTGGCATTTCAGCCTTCTTCGGCCCGGCTTGCTTGAATCCTGATGGAGCAGTGAGAAAGGGACTCATGTCTGAGTAAACCCTGCCACACCTATAGTGGCCAAAAACGATTTACAAAAAGGGGGTGGTGATGAACAGAGTGTCTGAATTAAGCAGACCACTCTTACCCAGTCCAAAGATCAGGGCTTGATCCATCACCGTTATTTATCTCACTGCACCATCCCAGCTCAGAACCTGGCTATATGCAAATCAGTCTGACCATGGCCCAGTGCATCATGGGAACAGGGCAGACTAAACTACCAAGCCAATTCTTCACCAGAAAGGAGACAAGCTACCGGGGACCGGTTTCTGGCATTTCAGCCGTCTTCGGCCCAGCTTGCTTGAATCCTGATGGTGCAGTGAGAAAGGGACTCATGTCTGAGTATACCCTGCCACACCTATAGTGGCCAAAAACGATTCAGAAAAGGGGGTGGTGATGAACAGAGTGTCTGAATTAAGCAGACCACTCTTACCCAGTCCAAAGATCAGGGCTTGATCCATCACCGTTATTTATCTCACTGCACCATCCCGGCTGTAATGCCAGAAACCGGTCCCCGGGAGCTTGTTTCCTTCCCAGTGTAAGAATTGGCTTTTGTAGTTTGGTTTGCCCTGTTCCCATCATGCACTGGGACAGGAACAGACTAATTTGCATACAGCCAGGTTCTGAAACTGGGATGGTGCAGTGAGCTAAAAAACGGTGTTGGATCTAGCCCTGATCTCTTGACTGGGTGAGAGCTTTCTGTTTAATTCAGAGACTCTGTCCCTCACCACCCCTTGTTGTAAATATTTTTGTCCACCCTAAGCGTGGAAGGGTATTCTCAGATGTGAGACCCTTGCTCATTGCACCATCAGGATTCAAGCAAACCGGGCCGAAGACGGCTGTAATGCCAGAAACCGGTCCCCGGGAGCTTGTTTCCTTCCCAGTGTAAGACTTGGCTTTTGTAGTTTGGTTTGCCCTGTTCCCATCATGCACTGGGACAGGAACAGACTAATTTGCATACAGCCAGGTTCTGAAACTGGGATGGTGCAGTGAGCTAAAAAACGGTGTTGGATCTAGCCCTGATCTCTTGACTGGGTGAGAGCTTTCTGTTTAATTCAGAGACTCTGTCCCTCACCACCCCTTGTTGTAAATATTTTTGTCCACCCTAAGCGTGGAAGGGTATTCTCAGATGTGAGACCCTTGCTCATTGCACCATCAGGATTCAAGCAAACCGGACCGAAGACGGCTGTAATGCCAGAAACCGGTCCCCGGGAGCTTGTTTCCTTCCCAGTGTAAGAATTGGCTTTTGTAGTTTGGTTTGCCCTGTTCCCATCATGCACTGGGACAGGAACAGACTAATTTGCATACAGCCAGGTTCTGAAACTGGGATGGTGCAGTGAGCTAAAAAAACGGTGTTGGATCTAGCCCTGATCTCTTGACTGGGTGAGAGCTTTCTGTTTAATTCAGAGACTCTGTCCCTCACCACCCCTTGTTGTAAATATTTTTGTCCACCCTAAGCGTGGAAGGGTATTCTCAGATGTGAGACCCTTGCTCATTGCACCATCAGGATTCAAGCAAACCGGGCCGAAGACGGCTGTAATGCCAGAAACCGGTCCCCGGGAGCTTGTTTCCTTCCCAGTGTAAGAATTGGCTTTTGTAGTTTGGTTTGCCCTATCTGAAAGAAACACGTTAGTGTTAGATTCCTTACCTTAGAATATCCCCAGGCGTCAGTCTGGATCCGGAAACTTTTGCGTAGCAGTACCCCTGCGCGTCGGTAGGCGTCGTCTGCAGGCGTCCCCTGCGGCTCCGCGTCCGTCGTTGGCGTCGTGCGCCGTGATGACGTCGCTGGAGTATATAGACGCCGCCTCCGCATGCTGACGTCAGTTCTTTTTTCCGCGCCAGTGGACGCAGATCTGAAGAGCAGTACTCCGGTCTTTGACCAAGTTTTTTTTTTTTCGAATTATTATCACTTTGTGCCTGTTAGGATGCCTGGGTTCAAGCACTGTGATGACTGTGAGCGCACGATGTCGGTCACAGACCATCACCGCCTCTGTCTCCGGTGTCTGGGCCCCGACCACGACGTGGACTCCTGCGTCGACTGCCGGGCCCTCACCAGCAAAGCTAGACGGGAGCGGTCCCGCAAGCTACTGGAGCTCCGGGTGTCGGCCCCACGTCGGGACCGGGAGCGGTCCCGGTCCGGCCGGAGGTCGAGAGAGCGTTCGAGGGAGCGGTCGAGGGGCCGCGCCGAGCGTTCCGGGAGTCGACACCACTCGTCATCCTCGTCAGGTAAGAGACACAAGAAGTCGGGGCGTCGTCATCGTACCCCCGACTCCCCCTGACGCTCGCACGATGCGGCCGGGGGTTCGGGTGACCCCAACCCCACGGCTCCGCGAGAGTCGCCGGCGCGGCCTGCCCCATACCCTCAGGTCCCTGGGCACGGTGCGACACCTGAGGAGATAGAGGCGTTCCTCATGGCCATGAGGGCCCTGTCTCCTCCGGCGGGTTCCACGGCGCCTACGGGCCCAGTGAACCCGTCCGGGGGCCCTAGCGGTTCTGCTGACCCTACCTCGACGCCGTCGGGTGCTCCGATTCCGGCGCCGATCCCGGCGCCGCTAGGGCCTTCGGGGTCGACGCCGGATGGACGCCCATCCAACCCGGCGCCGATTCCATCAGGGTTGCCCGCGGCTCCGCCTCCGCGCGACGCCGGTTCCTCGGTGCCGGCTTCGGGCGGCACTGGGGCTCCGTCGCCGGCTCCGGGCGGCGCCGTCCCCTTACCTTCACCGACGCCGGACGCGGGGCCGGACGGGCGTCGCACGACGCCGGTCCCGGCGCCGATGGGGCCCATGAACCCCGAGGAGCCGGTCTACATCGTTGACTCCGAATACGGAGAGGATGAAGAGTTTGGTGAAGGTTGGGAGGGGTCCGAGGACCCTCTGTCACGCGAGTGCCAGTATGACCCGGACTGGACAGGTGACTTGGGGGATGCCAGTGGTCTGGACGACTCTCCTAACCCTGGTTTGATCTCTCCTCCTTCCGTAGCATCGGTGGAGGGAGCTGCATATTCTGTGGTGCTGATGAGGGCTGCCAAGGCCTTACACCTTGAGCTCCCCGTCGCGGCCGTGAGGCCTAACATCCTCACCGAGGTCTTCAAACCGCAGTCATGCCCACAGGAGCCACTGCTGCCGTTTAATGAAGCCTTGTCGGACGTTCTGTTGGGCGCGTGGTCCAGGCCCACTTCAGGTGCGCCTGTCGATCGGAACGTGGCCAGGCGCCACCGTCCTTGTCCGGACGACCCCAAGTTCCTGTCTACCCACCCCACTCCTGAGAGTCTGGTGATCCAGGCCTCGACCTCCCAGTCCGCATTCCCGTTGGCCCCACCCGACCGGGAATCCAAGAGGTATGACCAATTTGGCAAGAAGGTCTTCTCGTCCATTAGTTTGGGCCTGCGGTCTTGCAACACCGCCTGCCTCTTGGGCCGCTACACCCACTCTGTGTGGGATACGGTCACGGAACTGCTGCCAGAATGCCCCATGGAGGTGCGGGCAAAACTCGGTCAGGCTGTGGCTGAGGGCCGAGATGCAGCGAAATATTCAATACGGTGTGGTCTTGATACGACCGACTCGCTAGGCAGAGCTATGTCAACGACGGTGGCGATTCGTCGCCACGCCTGGCTGAGATCCGCCAATTTTTCGGCCGATGTCCAGAGTACTCTGATGGACATGCCGTTTGATGGCTGTCACCTGTTCGGTGACAAGGCGGACCACGCGCTGGAACGCTTCAAGGACTCCAGGGTCACGGCCAAGTCCTTGGGTCTCTTGACCCAGCGTCAGCAACCGGGTTCGTTTCGCCCCTTTCGTGGCCAAGGAAGGGGCGCCCCCACACGTGCTGCCAGCCACGCGCCGCAACAATCCTTTCAACGCGGTGGCGGCCGTGGAAACCGCCGTGGTGGCGGTCGGGGACAACGGCGGGGTCAGACCACACCCTCCCCCGCAGCATCTACCCCAAAATCCTCCTAGTCCGGGCTTTCGGCCCCATGTGACGCCAGTGGGTGGCAGGGTTCGCCATCACCACGCTCACTGGCGCACAATCACTTCGGACAGGTGGGTGCTGCAAATTGTCCGAAGGGGCTACTCCCTCCCCTTCGAGACCTCTCCTCCAGCCATGCCACCGCAGAACCACCGTGTGTCGGGGGACCACTTGACACTTCTGCAGGAGGAAGTTACGGCCCTCTTGGCCAAGGGGGCCATCGAGCGCGTTCCTGGGCCAGAAGTAGGGCGTGGTTGTTATTCCCACTACTTTCTGGTGCCCAAGAAGGACAAGGGGGGCCTACGTCCTATCTTGGATCTAAGGAACGTCAACGGCTTCCTCCGGAAGGAGAAGTTCAAGATGTTGACGTTAGCTCAGGTCTTGGCTGCTCTAGACCCGCAAGACTGGATGGTAGCGTTGGACTTGCAGGACGCCTATTTTCACATCCCCGTCCTGCCGGCCCACCGGCGTTACCTGCGGTTCACGGTGGGCCTGGAGCACTTTCAGTTTATCGTGCTCCCCTTCGGCCTTACCAGCGCCCCACGGGTGTTCACAAAGGTGATGGCGGTGGTCGCAGCCCATCTGCGCAGGTTAGGGGTTTCAGTCTTCCCCTACCTAGACGACTGGTTGTTGAAGGCGGGCTCGCCCCAGACAGTCGTCCACCACCTTCAGATGACGGCAGACCTCTTGCACGACCTGGGGTTCTCCATCAATGTGCCGAAATCACACCTGTGTCCCTCTCAAAAGCTCCTTTTCATCGGAGCGGTTCTGGACTCGGCGCAGTTTCGGGTTTATCCTCCGGAACGGCGGGTTCGGGATATTCAGGCTTTGATTCCCATCTTTCAGCCGTTATCCCGAGTTTCGGTCAGGTTGACGCTGCGGCTTCTGGGACTGATGGCTTCCTGCATCCTTCTGGTGCATCACGCCCGGTGGCGGATGCGGGCTCTGCAGTGGGACCTGAAGTTTCAGTGGGCCCAGCATCAGGGCAACTTGTCCGACCACGTCTTGATCTCGGAGGGCACTGCGAGACAACTGCAGTGGTGGCTTACGGACCGCGATTGGGTCAGGGGCAAGTCCCTCTCCCTTCCCCAACCGGAGCACGTTGTCGTGACGGACGCGTCCCTCCAGGGCTGGGGTGGCCACCTGGGAGAGGCAGAGATCAGAGGCATCTGGTCTCCGGCGGAGTCCCGGCTCCATATCAACCTGTTGGAGCTGCGGGCGATTCGTCTGGCACTGAAGGCATTCCTCCCCTTTGTCAACGGGAGTGTAGTGCAGGTGTTCACCGACAACACCACCGCCATGTGGTACTGCAACAAACAGGGCGGAGTGGGGTCGTGGACCCTTTGCCAGGAGGCTCTGCGCCTCTGGCAATGGCTGGAACGTCAGGGCGTGACTCTGACGGTTCAACACCTGGCAGGTTCTCTGAACGCCAGGGCGGACGAACTCAGCCGTCGGTGCTCGATGGATCACGAATGGCGTCTGAACTCGGACGTGGCGCAAGGCATCTTTCTGCAATGGGGAGAGCCTTGGTTAGATCTATTTGCCACAGAAGAGAACGCGCAATGTCATCAGTTCTGCGCGTTGGAGTTTCCAAGACGGCACTCGCACGGCGACGCCTTTCGGCGCGAGTGGAGTTGCGGTCTGTTATACGCCTTTCCGCCTATACCACTTCTGCCCAGAGTGCTGAAGGAGATCAGGCGCGACCGGGCCCAAGTTATCCTTGTGGCTCCGGACTGGGCTCGAAGGTACTGGTATCCCGAGCTACTCAGCATGTCGGTCGGTCCCCCGATCCGCCTGCCCCTTCAGGAGGACCTTCTGTCGCAGCAGCAGGGGACGGTCCTCCACCCGAAGCTGTCCAGTCTCCACCTCCATGCTTGGAGATTGAGCGGCGGCAGTTGAGGCCATTTGACTTGCCTCCTGAAGTCTGTGATGTTATTCTGGCTGCCAGGCGTCCCTCCACTAAGTCGGTATACGCCTGTCGGTGGAACAGATTTGTGGCATGGTGCACAGCAAAGGCTGTGGATCCTCTCTCTGCCCCTCTTTCGGAGGTTCTTCTGTTTCTTCTTTCTCTTGCCCAGCAGGGCTCTGCTCTGGGCACTATCAAGGGCTACCTTTCTGCCCTTTCAGCCTTTTTGAGGCTTCCTGATCAGCCTTCTTTGTTCAAATCCCCGATTGTAACTCGGTTCTTAAAAGGCATCACTCACATGTTTCCACCTGTTCCGTTTGTGATGCCTCAGTGGGATTTGAACCTGGTTCTGACCTTCCTGATGTGTGCTCCCTTTGAGCCCCTTCATTCTTGTCCTCTCCGTCTCCTGACTTTAAAGACGGCTTTCCTGGTTGCCATCACCTCTGCCAGGAGAGTGAGTGAGCTCCAGGCTCTTTCTGTCCAACCTCCTTTCCTGTCCATTCATCCTGATAAGGTGGTTCTGAGGACTAGACCTTCTTTCCTGCCCAAGGTTGTTTCGGCCTTTCACATCGGGCAGTCCATCACCCTCCCTTCCTTCTTCCCGCCTCCGCATCCTTCAAAGGATGAAGAGCGGCTCCACCGTCTGGACCCAAAACGTGCGCTTTCATTCTACATGGATCGCACACGCCAGTTCCGGGTGGATGACCAACTGTTTGTTGGCTACGTGGGTGCGAAGAAGGGACGGGCGGTTTGTAAACGAACCATCTCTCGATGGGTCGTCCTCTGCATCAAAGCGTGCTACTCTTTGGCTCGGAAGGAGCCTCCTGTTGGGCTGAGGGCCCATTCCACTCGGGCCACGGCGGCTACTACTGCCCTGGGCCGGGGAGTCCCCTTGCAGGACATTTGCCAAGCGGCTACGTGGGCCTCGCTGCACACCTTTGCGAGGCACTACTGCCTGGACAGTCAAGTCCGGAGGGATGGCTTCTTTGGCCGTTCTGTCCTCCAGGACTTTCTGGTGTAGTTTTGTATTGGTTCGCAGACCCACCACCGGGGTTGGTATTGCTGGGGTATGTATTCTAAGGTAAGGAATCTAACACTAACGTGTTTCTTTCAGATGAACAAGTTACTTACCTTCGGTAACGATATATCTGTAAGAAACATTAGTTAGTGTTAGATTCCTTACCGAACCCGCCCATCCTCCCCGTTCTGCGAACTGATACCTAGGGTTAAGGTCATCCCTTTCAGGGCCCTAGTTTTACATGGCACCAGTGTTGGTTCTCTCATGGCTCTGCGTCTCCTGGCGCGGAAATGCTGTGTGCAAAGAACTGACGTCAGCGCGCGGAGGCGGCCTCTATATACTCCAGCGACGTCATCATGGCGCACGACGCCAACGACGGACGCGGAGCCGCAGGGGACGCCTGCAGACGACGCCTACCGACGCGCAGGGGTACTGCTACGCAAAAGTTTCCGGATCCAGACTGACGCCTGGGGATATTCTAAGGTAAGGAATCTAACACTAACTAATGTTTCTTACAGATATATCGTTACCGAAGGTAAGTAACTTGTTCGTTACCATCATGCACTGGGACAGGAACAGACTAATTTGCATACAGCCAGGTTCTGAAACTGGGATGGTGCAGTGAGCTAAAAAACGGTGTTGGATCTAGCCCTGATCTCTTGACTGGGTGAGAGCTTTCTGTTTAATTCAGAGACTCTGTCCCTCACCACCCCTTGTTGTAAATATTTTTGTCCACCCTAAGCGTGGAAGGGTATTCTCAGATGTGAGACCCTTGCTCATTGCACCATCAGGATTCAAGCAAACCGGGCCAAAGACGGCTGTAATGCCAGAAACCGGTCCCCGGGAGCTTGTTTCCTTCCCAGTGTAAGAATTGGCTTTTGTAGTTTAGTTTGCCCTGTTCCCATCATGCACTGGGACAGGAACAGACTAATTTGCATACAGCCAGGTTCTGAAACTGGGATGGTGCAGTGAGCTAAAAAACGGTGTTGGATCTAGCCCTGATCTCTTGACTGGGTGAGAGCTTTCTGTTTAATTCAGAGACTCTGTCCCTCACCACCCCTTGTTGTAAATATTAATACGCATAGCGGCAACCAGAAAACTTGCAACCCCAAAGATTACCCTAATGCTGCCCAGCAGTTGTAAGTACAGGAGTGCGGGACGCACTTGTGTGAAACCCGCCTCTCTCAATAGTGGAAGCAAAAACTGTTTTCTGATATTAGAAAAATGATAACAAAACATAATAAAATGCATTAATGATTGATCAGAAAATTTACCACAACTGCAGGGAATAGACTGGTCGGGTTTTCCCCATACTGGATAGTGACCCAAAGAAAACTGAATAATGTTAAATCTGAATCTAACCAGAAGATGTCGATGGAACTGGATGGCTGTCCTTAATCCAGTTTACATCACCCTTTTGCATCAGATTTGGGGATGCGCATAGGTCTGGCCGGCCCAGTCTACAAAGAGTATTCTTAATGTATGCTAGCCGGTAAACATCGTTTACCACAAAGTTTTCACAACGCAGTACCTTTAGCACGCATCCCTTACAACGCAAGTCGTTACCACGACTTGCGCTGGAGGGCGCTAAAGGATTAAAAATAGTAAATTTACTATCCCAACACCTTCCCTAGGGTCCACGGGGACTGGTGTTAGAATAGTAAATTATACTATTCGAAATCCGCACCCCCAACGCAAGTCGTGGTAACGACTTGCGTTGTAAGGGATGCGTGCTAAAGGGATGCGTTGTGACGTACGCGTTGTACCGTCATGCATCCATGCTAGCCAGGGGATTTTGTTTGCTCTGTCTAGTGCCATGCAGTCATTAAGGATGGTGTGATTGAGTGTGATTTCAG
The DNA here is from genome assembly GCF_964263255.1 of Lissotriton vulgaris. Lineage (NCBI taxonomy): Eukaryota > Metazoa > Chordata > Amphibia > Caudata > Salamandridae > Lissotriton > Lissotriton vulgaris. The sequence continues at coordinate 160,641 of NW_028249313.1, forward strand.
TGTTCAGCGAAGTTTTAGCCCAGCAGATTAATGGAGCCATATGTAGCTGGTCAGAGATGTAACCAAGTCCTAACTCTGAGTGCACTGAAAATACTGGAGTTTATTGGGAGACTGCTAATAGAGATCTTAAGAATTTATTCTCTATAATCTGCAATTTGCTTTGCGATAAAAAGCCCCATAATGAAGCACCATACATTGCTATTGAAAGGCATTTAGACTTGTATACTGTCAGCAGGGCCTCAGTGGGACGGGACCGTTTGGCGAAGCCCAGTAACGCTGAGGATGATCTGGTAACAGCTATGCCTTTTGCTTGAAGTTGGGGGGCCCAGGTGCCCTTTTGGTCAAAAATGACGCCCAGGTATGAGAATACCGGGACCCTGGATACCTCCTCACCATTACAGGCAAAGCATTTTATTTTAGTAGCCTTTGGACGTTTGCCCACAACCATGACATGTGATTTTTTATTTTTTACCAGGAGGTCTAGAGATTGCATAAACTCCCCGAAAGCATCAAGGAGTCTCTGCAACCACAAGCCTGTGCGGGCTTATAGCACCGCGTCATCCGCGTAAAGAAGAGCTGGTACCGCATAGTTCCCAGCTCGCGGTATGTCTGGTGTGACCCCCTCCAGAGATTTTTCAAGAGAATTTATATATAATGTGAACAGAAGGGGTGCCAAAATTCACCCCTGTCTAACCCCTCGTTTGGACCTAAAGGACTTAGTGCATCCCCCTTCCTTAGTTACTCTAATGCCAGCTGAGAGTCCTTGGTGAAGAACAGCTAGGAAGTTCACCAGTGACGGGTCTATCCCTAGGTTAAGCAGGATGGACCACAACGCGGTCAAGGCCGATGACAGGTCCATGAAGGCCAAGTATAGCAGTCCCTCCTTGGCCTGGGTATATTTACTAATTAACATGTGAAGATTTAGGCATTGATCAAGTGTGCCTCTCTTGGCCCTAAACCCGTATTGTAATTCGGAGAGGACCCCCCTTCTCCTTCAGGCAGTCTCCGAGTCTCTGCAGGATGACTCTGCCCAAGATCTTAACGGCAGAGTCAATCAGAGAGATCGGCCTGTAGCAGGCGGGTTCACTCCTCAAGCCTTTTTTAAATATGGGTATTATGGTGGAAGTAGCCCATGACAAAGGGAACCCTGCTAACGATGTAGTGTTAAAGACATTTGTTAATATTTTAGCCCAAAACTTTGGCAGAATGCTGTATAAATCGGCAGGCACGCCATCTGGGCCTGGTGCCTTATTTTTTGTCATCTCCTCTATGGCCTTTTGGACCTCAGCCTCATCAAAGCGTAATGGAGTGACTGGATGCATGAGTACAAAGCCCAGCTCTTCCGTGTTGCCCTCCTCACTGTCATATATCTTACTGAAGTGGGCAACCCATACCTCGTCAGCGATCACGAGTTGTCAGTTCCCGTAAAATATGAGTGATTAATCGTAGCCCAGAATTTGCTGCTATTTTTAATGACATCAGTTGACATAAGGTTTTCCCAGGCCTCCCTCTTGATAGCCTTTCTGCGGTTCGCCATCGCCAGCTTGTAACTCTTTCTTCGCCCAGCTACAAGCGTACGATTCCTGGGAGTTTGTTTTAGAGCTGACATTAGTTCCTTATGGGTTTTAGAGCAGTTAGCATCAAGCCACCTAGGTTGGTTTGGTGCCTCCCGCCTTTTGTTACATCTCAAGTCCTGATTCATTTGAGTACAGATGGCAACAAAAGAGCCGATGATGTCTTTATCAGCTGCCGTGCCATCTGAACAAGTTACCATGTCAGCATGTACCTTAGTCGCAAGATCCTGCATAAAGGTGTCTGGGACTACCTTGGCCCAATTAAGTCTCCTACCCTGATCTTTGGGGATAAGGTCATTGGTAGAACCAGCCAGTCCCTCCTCCCGTCTAGTCATGGTATCCCCAAAGGTCAGTAACAGTACCAGGGGATTGTGATCACTAAAGGCTGAAGCTACAACTTCATAGGAAATAGTCACCTTTACTATGCCTGCAGAGACGAAAATAAAATCAATCACCGTGTCAGCGTCTCTACCTTTAAAAGTCGGGCGCTACCCTCTCCCCTGGCCCCGTCTACCTCGAAAAGGTTCGTGTTGGCAAGTAAGTCTTCCAGCACTTCCCCTTGTGGTGTATGTTCAAAATGAGTGGTGATTGAGCCAGGGGGGGCAGATTGATGTTCTGCCAGGCAATCCCACCTGCAAGGGTGTATGTTAAAATCGCCCATTAATCTTACTTCAAATAAAGCATTATGATTTGACTTGTGTTCATCTAGGAAGCTAGTCAAGGAACCTAGATGACAATTCTGCGTGTTCTTGTCAGGGGCATTATAAAAATTTATCAATAAGATAGTTAAGTACTTGGGGCTAACCCATTCTAGGCACAGGATGTTGACTGAGGCCGTGTCCAGCTTTCTAAATGAGCCCGTTAATTTAAGTGATATGAGCATATACAGCCCTCCTTTAGGTCTCCCACCTAAACCTGTGGTCGCCTTCACAGAGCTGCTGCTATACCCATCCAAGCAAAAGTTGTACCCCGTGGCCCAAGTCTCCTGTAGGGCAATAATGTCGTATTGAGACACAAAGTGTGACCACTGGTCATCTGCAACTTTGTTTCTCAGCCCCGCCACGTTCCAACTCAGTAGGCTATGGGTGAAGCGGCGATCATTCTCCCTCTTCCGAGCTGTACCGCCTTGCTGTGTGTGAATTAGTCAGTCATTGGCCTCCAAGCTGGAAAGGGGAGAAAATCTTTTTGACACACTTAGGGCAAGCTGGCTCCCTAGGCTCTGTAGACCGGGTAAGCATTGTGGGGCTATAACCTGTTCCTCTGCCCTCAATATAGACTGTCGTGTTTGATAGGAGATGTTCTCCCTGACCGGAAATCTTAAGACAGGACGTGAAAGGAGTGGCGCTCTTGAGATGTAAGACTTAGACTGTGGATAATGGGGGGGGGGGGAATAAAAGTAGCCAAGAGGGAGCGGCCTAATGCCGGTCCCATCAATCTCTGATCCATCCCACAGCAAACTATCAGCAATATTTGCCCTCTTGAAATTGACCACCACACAGTCCCCCGGTATGCATTTGTCTCTCTTTCCTACCCATTCCACTCGTCTGACCAAAATAATGTTTGAGGCGACATCGACACTCCCGCTACTAAACTGTGAGCACCACCTTTTTGTCCTGTTCAAAAGATCTGCCTCAGTTTCCACTGAGCCATTTGTTAAGCAAGGTACCCCAGTTAAGATTACCACTAAGGGTGCGGCGTGTGGAGGGAGGTTTAGTGCGCCTGACTTGCTACTGCCGGGTCTTATGGCAGAACTCTCATGACTGGCAAGCGTTTTTGGCCTACCCTCAGAAGATTCAATTTGATTCCCCCCACGTGGTGTCTCAACCCTGTGCCCTCTGGTGATATGATTTATGGGCAGATTATGGGGAGTTATATCTAGTTGAGGGTCTGCGGTTGGCCTCTGTCTAACTATTGGCATTGATCCCCCTTGTTCTTCCCTGCCGTGCTTTTGGACAATGTGTTGTGCTCTAAATTTCGTCATAAACTCATTAATAATTTCGCATTTCTTTAAAATATTAGCCACACAAGAGTTCATGGAGTCCACTATGTCCTTAGCGATATTCACAAGAGCTGGCTCCAACCGAGATTCAAATAATTCTTCTACTAGGTCCGCCAGGTGGGCAGGGCGGCTAGGGATAGACTTGTCATCAGGTTTTACTTTGGGCTGTTTACGTGGTCCTTTCTTATAGTTGCGTTTTCCTTTGTGATTATTAGAGTCCCGGACCTCGGGCTGCTCAACACTACTCCTCTTTGGAGTTTCCGTGGGTCCCACTGCAACAGGGTGTGCCTGCGGGGGGTTTACTATCACAATGTCTGGTTCTAGTGGAATAGATGGAACCGTGTCCAGGGGCAGTATGCGCTCATAGTCAACTTGTGTAGTGGAAAGTAAGTCAAGTCCCAATTCCTTTTCAGCGTTGGCAATTTGGTCATTTAGGGCCCCCACTGCGGAAGTTAAGTAGGATATAATAGTTTCAGATTTACTAGGCACTTTGGCCTTCTTACCTTCGTCCGACTTTTGATTCAATTTGCGCTTCCCCATCCTACAGGCCAAGGGGGGTGGCCAGACCCGACCTCTGCTGACCCCTGATGGCCACAGATGGCCCGCCCTCTGCCGGGGCAGGAGGCGTTCCGCGGTCTTAAGCGCCTCCAGGCGCAGCGGTAGCGTCACTATCGCGCCAGGACCTGGGGCTGCTGGGCAATGTAGTCCCCAGACACTGGGAACCGGGAGAGCACCTGATGGGCGATTGCGTTGCCGTTTCCCTCACGGCTGTTGGTCGGCGGATGTCAGCGGGAGTCGCTGTGCGAGCTCTCCTCTCGGCCCTTTGCTGGTAGGTGAATTAGGAAGAGTTATTTCAACAGGATGTTCCATAAACACCTTTCTCTAATGAACATTCCTTATCAAAGATCACTATATTCGTCGAGCATTCAAGGTTTTAAGCTTGAGTCCTTATTTTTTTAGCAAGGCTCCTCAATATGTTTATGAAATTAAATTTTTAGGAGTGTCTTCCATTGTATAGTCGACGCGTTTCAGCCCATCCATTTCTGGGCCTCATCAAGACTTGGGCTTCAGAGTAACCACTTTTATAAACACCAGCTACAACATCAAAGAAAACCTTATTCATCTTTCCTTGATAATATCATCCACAAATATACATCTAAATCAGTTCAAGTCATTCAAATAATTATACGCATACTAGGAACCTATATACAAATACTTTACAAACACTGAAGTGACGGCCAGAAAACTAAAACCTAAAAAGTGTCTGTAATTATTCTTAATGATATGACTCCAAAGTGGGGCATATCCAAACGTAACTTAGAGTGAACACCGTGTTCAGAAATGGAAATGTGCACCTCGTGAAGAAATAGATTACACCCAGGCCCCATGCTTATCAGTTATCCAATCTGATCCATTATCAGTTAATACTTGTGAATATTCCTCCATGTAATCACAGATGCCACGTGCCTATCGGGTCACCAATCTTTCCAATCTCGTAAGCACAACATTTTCTTAAAACTAACCACTAAAGATAAAAAAGAATATATGCACTGGATATTCTAAGATATGGAACCATATCCATAATATTCAAACCCAACACCCACTATACTTACAAATGTACTGGGGAACGGGACAACCAAGCAACTCTTTTCTAGAAATGTCTTGTTTTCTTAGTGCTATTCAACTTATTGCAAGTAAACAGAAATAGAGACAAATATCCCGTCAGTCTACTACCCAATAAGAGCACCTTATCTCAATTCAAACAGACAAACGGACGGGAGGTCTCCTGTGCACACACCTCTATACTTACAATTGTAGGGGGAAGACAACGGCAACCACGTAACTGCTATCAAGAAATGTCTTGTGCTCTCTGCGCTGTAAAACTTGCTACAGGGGAAAGGAGACAAGCGTCCAGGGAACATTCCCTCCATAGAAAGCCGATTTTATATTTAAACAAAATTGTGCAGTGTGCGGTCTCTAGTGCACACACCTAGAAGTCTTATCTACAAGCGTATCTAATCTGCTCCAAAACAAGACAGCCGTCTGCCATCTCCAAGACCGTCGCGTTCAATGAATCACGTGATACGGAAACTTTGCGCAATTAATAGACGCAGAAGAAATACTCTACTGAAGCCGAATGGACTTCGCGTTTCCAACGTAAACAAGTGTAGTAGTGCACGTAAAAAATTGTAGAAGTACGGCACATAGAAATAAGAGGCTCTTTAACAGCGTAGGATCAATAATGCAAACCAAGTTTAAACAAAAATTATGAACGCTGTAATTATCCCTTCTTTTTATATAAAGATCAAAGGTAAGAACAGAGCAATAGACTCCTACTACTATGTAATCCACAAGGCAATGTTGCAAACAAATATACATAGTGACGGCTAAATAACAGCATATCAATATCAAAGGAAAACCACTGTCTTATATAGCTAGTATAGCATGTAACAAGCCCAAGAGACTAAAATAAATTACCTATCAATTAAATCAAAGAAAGAACAATAATAAATCACCCAGTGTGAGACAGTCACTCCTTACACTCTAGTTTTATCAAACAAACATCAATATATATACATCTTAGCTGATATTCAGTTAAGTAAACAAATCACATCGATCCTTTCTCTAGACCCAAGTTACCTAAATCCCAGCATCTGTTTTAATTTTTCACTAGAGACCAGATCTCGTCTTTGTCATTCAGGCCCTCTGTAGCTGTGTGGTATTTTTCAATGAATCTGGCTTCTAATCTATTTAACTTGTGTTGAAGTTCTTCTCCGACAGTATTCACAATCACCATTAGTATTGACCATTTAATGACATTTTCAGAAGGACCTGAATTAACAAAATGTTGCAGCAAAGGAACCCCTTGTACCTTACATTTTATTCTTGACTTGTACTGTAGTGTTCGCTTCTTTACAGATTGAGTCGGTTGCCCTGTATAGTATTTTTTACATGGGCATTTTATGCAATATATTGCATTCTTAGAATTGCAGTTGGAGAAAACCTTTTGTTGATGAATCTGACCGTTAATCTCTACTTGTTTTGAATCATCTGTAAAGTTGCATGCCGTGCAGTTTTGACAGCGATAATGACCGACCACTGGGGGTAGGCTCAACAAACTTCTCAGATCTTTTTTAGGAGACTCACTTGGCCTACCTGCTCTAACAAGTTGTTGCCGGATATTTTTGCCTTTTTTGAAAGCAAAAAGAGGCTTTTGAATCCCTAATGGCTCAATCAGTTTCCAATTATTTTGGATGATTTTTTTAACACAATTGGCTCTTGGGTCAAAAGTAAGGACACACGTTAAAGGAGTATTCTTGTCTTTTCTTTTAGGAGTTAGTAGCGTCTCTCTCGGCGTGTTCCATGCTCTCTTCAGGGCAGATTTCACTAATTTCTTAGGGTAGCCATGTGATATTAGCTTGTCTTTCAGATTATTAGCGTTGTAAAAATAATCTTCCTTATTGGTACAATTCCTCCTGAACCGGAGGAATCGTCCATATGGTAAATTTTCTTTTAAAGAACGTGGTGACTGCTTGAGAAATGTAAAAGAGTGTAACAGCCTGTGGTAAATGAATAGACTAACTGTCAACAAGCCGTTTTCAGATTGGACATATACATCTAGAAAATTTAACTTATGCTGATTTTGAGATATAGTGAAGCTAAATTCTGTTCTTTGATTTAACCAATTGTGGAAATCAGTCAATTTAGATTCTTCTCCGTCCCATATCATAAATATATCGTCTATGTAACGACACCAATGCCCCACACAAGATTTGAAGGGGTTGGTGTTGTCATAGATCCATTTCTCCTCGAATTCTGATATAACCAGGTTGGCAATCTCAGGAGAAAAACTACAGTCCATTGCCACTCCTGAAACCTGCAAATATAGGCTGCCCTTGAAATTAAAAAAGTTATTTTTTAAGCATAAAGATGCTAATGATATTAGGAAATCAGAAGGAACTGAATGGGTCCGTTCTCGTTATTCCAAGGCATATCTCATGACTGCCAATGCTTCTTCTTGGGGTATATTAGTGTATAACGATTCAATATCGAAAGACACTAACCATTGTTTTTCATTGTCATAGGACAAATCTTCCACTTTTGATATAAAATCCATAGTGTCTCGCACGTATGAACGGGTTTCTTTAACCAAGGGGAATAAGAATGTATCAATATATTTGGCTAGCGGCTCCAGCAAGGAGCCACAAGCCGATACTATCGGTCTACCAGGAGGTTTTATTATGGATTTATGGACCTTTGGTAGGACATAGATATTAGGTATTTTTTTGTTACTGGTGTCATTTAAGAAGTCAAATTCATTTTGGCACATCCATCCTTTTTCCAATCCTTCGAGTTATTTCTAAAATTTCTGATGTCAATTCCAGTGTAGGGTCATTTTCCAAAATTCTATAATGCATGGGGTTGGACAACTGGCGAGTCACTTCTTCCTCATAATTATCCTTATCCCAGAGAACAATTCCTCCCCCTTATTCGCCGGTTTGATTACAATGGCCAGATTTTCTGCTAGATCTCTCAGTGCCAATTTTTCTTGTCTACTACAGTTGTTATTGTAAAAAATGTTCATTTTTTGTAAACTATCATAGTCCCTCAACACCTGATCCTCAAATACCAGAATTTCATTTGGAAGTAATACACTTTCCGGAATAAATTTAGATTTTTTCCGCAATCCACTCATATTAGTTTGTTCATTCATTTCTTTTTCTAAAAGAAATGCTTTTAACCGTACTTTTCTCAAAAAATTTAAAATTTCTGTCTTTGTGTCCACTGGATTCTGTAAGGCCGTAGGCACAAAAGAGAGCCCTTTAGACAACATAGCCAATTCTGTTTCTGTCGGTATATAATTGGATAAATTGTAAATCGGTATAGTTTCAGACTTATCCAATATATTTATACTACTCTTATTTAACGTCTGTAGGTTCCTCGTCATTTAATTTAAGGGCAGTTTCAATGGATAATGCCATCCAATCAATAGAACATTTTGTACCCACACCTCCAAATTTACCTAAATACATGTTATCATTAATAAAAATGACAGGTATATTCTTCACTTGGAGTCCTACCGGAAAAGTATTATTTTTCAAATGTTCTAACAGAACTTTTGCATGTAACTGTGTCCTTATATTCTTCTTTTTGAGCTGTTTAAGTCTCTCTACTTTGTCTACGTTTACAATTTGTGTTGCTGGCTGATCACCACTTAGGAGAGAAGGGATTTTACATAGGTTACTAATTTCTTCTTCTGTGTAGCTTACCGTTATTGGTTCCGACATATCAATAAGACTTATAAAGGAAAAAAGAAAAATAAATAGAAAAGAAAATTCAAACCGACAAATCAACAGAATATATAAGAGGTCCCTATATATACGCAAAACTGACTAAGTTCTATTTTCGCAACCCTAGGACAGTGATAATTCTATATCTAGATTCTGTAAATAGCGCTAACCTAGTAGGTCTATTTCTACATCGAAACCCTCACACTTAACCAAGTGTTATCAAACCTATATTTAAACAGGGGGTACCCTACATAACCCTTTGGCATCTGGCTTTTTTTTGGTTTTTTTTTAAACACATTTTATTTGTCTGAACACACAAAGAATGCATAGGTCCGACATCCGGAGTCTGCTGCACACATTAATTACTCAAGAGTAGCATCATCAGACTTTTACGAAAGACCTAAACACCCACCCCCCAACTTCCCCCTCCCGATGCGCCGCTGCCAATGCACAGTTTACTAAAGAATCTCAACCAAGAGCATGCTTAACCCACAGAGCCACCTCCCATGCAACACCAAACGTCCATCTCTCAGATCGTTTGGGAGACAGACCTCTCAGGTGGGGGGTCCAAGTTCAGCCCCCGATAGTCGGCCTATCGCTTCCAAATCTTAAAATGCTTACGGGGGCACCACCTGTGTATAAATATAGGTTGCTCAAGTCCCATACAAAAGTCTGCACCGTTCCTCTAGGCGGCAAATGGCGGGGCACCGGGCTCCTTCCACGCTTTGGCAATGTCTTGTTTGGCTAGCATCAGGCCCAGGAATAACAAGTGGCGCTTATATCTATTGCCCCCTATCCCCTCCATGACATGCAGCAGAGCCAATTTCGGGTCACGAGGGAGCTCCCAAGCTAACACCTCCGACAGACATGTAAACACCTCATCCCAGACTCTATGTAGTACTGTGCACTCCCAGACAGTATGTAAGAGTGTACCCACTTCTGACCCACACCTGAGACAATCTGGAGAGCCAACCATGCCCGCCCTCCATAGGCGCTTTCGCGTGAAATATGTGCGATGTAAATACTTAAATTGTATCAGTCGCAGGCGCATGGATATAGCTGCCTCTCTAGGACTTGCCAAGACCTCCGCCCAATCTTCTTCCTCTAGATTCCCCACATCCTCTTCCCACGCAGACTTGAGTCTTTGCAAGTCAGATGAACAGTAGTGGACCAGCGTCCGGTATATGCAGGAGATCTTCTCATCCGGCAACTCTCCCATAAAGAGCTTGGCTTCTAACTGACTAAACTCGGGGAGTTGCTCAAGGTCCGCCAAGTGTGGAGTCAGTGCATGGCAAAATTGGAGGTATTTAAAGAACTGGGAGCGGGGCATCCCGAACTCATCCTGCAGGTTCTGAAAGGACTTCAGGTAGCAGCCCGACATCACATCTCCCAAGGTGGAGATACCTATTGCATCCCATCCTCGAAATCCTGGCAGCGCCGCCAGGTGGGGCAGGCGACCATTATGCCACAGAGGGGTCTCTTGAGTAAGCACATTCCACAATGTTTGTCTCCAGATATGAAATACTACCTGCGTGGCAGAGAGAAGGGTCCGCCTAAGCGATGCTGAATACAACAGAGTATGAATGGTCACTGAGTCCATAAAATATCACTCAACCGCATAGGCCGGGTCGCCCCTATCGCCATACCACCATTCATTCAATACCAATAAGTGCGCCGCTTCATAATACGAGAGCACATCCGATGTGGCTAACCCCCCCCCCCATACAAGTGGACAAGAAGCACGTCCGCAGTGCCACACGATCAATCCCCCCCTCCCATAAAAACCCACCCAGTACCGAGTTCACTTGTTGGAGCCAGCGTGGCGGAATCCGATACGGGTGATTCTGCAATTGATATACTAGGCAAGGGAGCGCCACCATTTTAAAAATAGCTGACCTACCATAGATAGACAAGGGCATACGGGACCACACCTTCAGATCTTCACACGTGCGATCCCAAACCGGGGTGAGGTTGTGATCCTGGGAGACAGCCGCCTCCTCCGACAGAAACACTCCCAAGTATTTCACCCCTCCCGTCGCCAACTGAAGGCCCGATGCCCAGTCTCCCACCCGCCGCTGTCCACCGAGAAGCCACAGCGTGGACTTACCCGGATTCATGTACAAACCAGAGGATTCACCAAAAATCTGCAAGATACGCATCAGCCGTGGCCCCGACCGATCCAGATGAGTGAGAAAAAAACAAAACATAATCTGCGTATAGCGCTATTTTTTCAGCCAGACCCGAGGACCACCGAAAGCCTTTGAGTTGGGCATCAATGCGCACCCACGCCGCTAGGGGCTCCATAGCGAGTGCAAACAAATAGGGGGAGAGGGGACAGCCCTGGCGCGTCCCCCGCCGGACCGAGAAGTACCTGGAGACTGCAACCCCAATGCGCACCGCCGCCGCAAGGTCCGTGTATAGTAGCCGTATATAGGCCAAGAAGTGCGGGCCTAGAGTAAGGCGACTTAACAAAGCGAACAAATATGTCCAGCTCAGGGAATCAAAAGCCCATTCCATATCCGCCAAAAACAAGGCTGCCTGCTCCTCCAAAACCCTCCAGGCAGAGATTGCGACATGAGCACGCCTAATATTGTGCAGAGTCGCCCTCTGGGGCATAAAGCCCGCCTGGTCTGGATGCACCAAATCCGGAATATCAGGCTTTAGTCTATTAGCCGGAGCCTTAGCCAGAACCTCTGTAGTGAGCAACGAGATCGGGCGGTAGGACGCATGACACCCCGGGGGCCTTTCTGGTTTCAGAAAGACCACCACCTCTGCATTTCGCCAGTCCGGAGGGAGCACACCACTCTCACGCGCCTCCTCAATCACCAGACGAAGGCGCGGACCCAGCTGCACGAAGAACCGCCCAAAACATTCACTGGGGAAGCCGTTGGGGCCCGGTGCATTACCGGGATTCAGCTCACCCAGGGCCGTGCCCAATTCTTCGTCAGTCAGGGGCCTATCCAGAAGGTCCCACACCTCATCCGTAAATGGTCGCGGGGGAAGGTCATCTATAAATCGCTGAACCACATCAGCCGTCAAGCATTCCCGAGGCGCATATAACACCTCAAAATACGCGGCAAAGCTCTCCGCAATCGCTCGGGGCTCAAGTATGGGCACACCCGCCGGATCCAAGGGCTGGGCATGGAGCGTGCCCTGACACAGACGGTGCAACATCTTGCAGGATTTGTCCCCCCATTGGTACACCTGGCTACAAGTCACCAGCCAAGCCTGCCGTGCCTCCTCCATCAACACCGCGGTATATTGCTGCTGGGCCAGAACTAACTGTCGCCTGGTCGCCCTCTCGTCCGCCACCCGACTCCTGCGTTCCAGTGCTTCCAGGTCTGCCTCGCACTGTACCAAATCTCTCCGCCGCTCCCTACGTGCCGCCACACACCAGGAGATATCTACTCCCCGTAACGTGGGCTTTAGGGCTTCCCAGAGTTTGGCCGGGGAGTCAGATAGTGATCAATCTCTCTGGTCATATGCTCCCTGTAGTCCTCCTGCAGCAGGTGCCACCCCGACAGGCGCCACCGAAACTGCTGCCTGGTCCTGCCCACGCCGAACGTGAGAGCTACTGGCGAGTGATCAGACAGGGCTCTTGGCAGAAGTTCCGCCGATAGCACTCTATTGGCCAATCCCCTAGGGACAAATATATAATCCAACCTAGAAAAGGAGTTGTGTACCGTGGAGAGATAAGTGAATTCCCTACGCGCACCATTTTTGTACCTCCATGTGTCTACCCAGTCAAGCCCTGTGGCCATGGCATGTAGCTTAGTCGTGGGTCCCCCCACCCCCCTTCCTTCATCAGCCACCCCTCTCCGCCACCTATCGCTATCCATATCCATGACATCATTCCAGTCCCCCCAACCATCGAGAGGGTATCCGGCATAGCACACCAAAGGGACATGATCTTCTCCACTAACGGCCACTGCAGAGGCAGCAGGGCATATACACTGCCAAAGGTCACCCTGTCTCCCCCGATCCTACCCTGTGCAAACACGTACCTGCCCTGTATGTCAGACCAAAGTTTACATATGGGATCCTACGGTGTATAAGGATAGCCACCCCCCTAGAGCCCCTTGTGAACCCCGAGTAGTAAACCTGGGTAAACCCAAATCGTTGTAAGCAGAGCGCCTTCGTGCCCAGTAGGTGAGTCTCTTGAAGTAATAATACATCCGCCCGGCCCTTTTGGCATAGCTAAGAACCGCCCCCGTTTCACTTTGTCTAACACTCCCCGCACATTCCAACTCAATATGCGCAGTGATCCCGGGGCTACCCGCCCTCCCTTGTCAGCAGTGGACATGTGGAAATAGTATTGTGTAAACTGTAGGTGTCCCCACGGCTCAGCATGCTAACAGCATGGCAATTAGAAAGCAGCAAAACATGCGCAAACCAGCCCCCCACCCTAATCCAAAACACCAACCCCCACCCCGCTCCTCCCAACCAAGGAACCCCCTGTTGTGGTCGGATTGAAGCTCAGTCCCCAACAGGGGAACAAGAACCACCCCCTCCAATGGATCCCCCCATAACAACCCATAACTAAAGGGGCGTGCACTCCCCCCACCCATACCCGTTGGGTCAGATTTCCAGCCCTAGAAGATCGTGCACCCAAGCATCAGCAATTACCACACATTCATTCCGATATAGTAGTCCAAGTTGTCAGTCGGCTACTCGTTGCTGCTCCAGCGCCGGCTCATCTGGAAGGGACGTGGAGCCCGAGCGCGATCCACGACCAGACCTCGACCTCCTACTGCGTTGCTGCTGACTTCGGAGACCTTCACGGACCCTACCGCTCAAGGACGAATCGAACTCTCCGGTCTGTGCCATGTTGACTCGAATTTTCACTGTCTCATTTGAACACCTCCTCCGGGGAGTCGAAGAACAGTGCATGCGACTTATAGATAACCCACAGTTGCGCTGGGTAGAGCAAGGCATACTGTAGTTTAAGACCACGAAGACGGGCCTTGGCCGCAAGGAAGGATTGTCTCTGCTGCTTCACCAACCTCGTGTAATCCGGGAAGATCAGGATAGTAGCATTGCTATGCTTGAGAGAGGCCTTCATCCTCGCCTGTCGCAGAATAGTGTCCCTATCAGAGTAGTTCAAAAATTTTGCAATTATCGGCCTCGGACGTTCTCCGACCGGGGGCTACTGCATCAGGGCCCGGTGGGCCTGCTCCACCACGAAGCAGCGGGACAGGGCGTCCGGCGGAAGCCAGCTCTCCAGCCACTGGGCCAAGAAGCGCTCCACGTTATCTCCCTCGCAGCCCTCTAGAAATCCTACAAAGCGCAGGTTGTTCCGCCTCGCCCGTCCTTCCGCATACTCGACCCGCATGGCCAAGCCCTTCTGTATCTTTTCCATGGCTGCGACCTTCTTTTTAAGCACGGACACATCGTCTTCCACTTCTGATATACGGGTCTACGCACCGGCAATCCTCTCGACCGCGTTCCTCAGATCCTGGCGGAGCAATGTCACATCCGCCCCCACGGCCCCCATCTTGGCGTCTAACATGTCTCTGGACTGCGTGAAGGCTGCCAACAACGCCGCATTATCCAGCGCCGGAGTCTGTGAGCCCACAGCCCCCGCCGCCTGGCCCGCCTCTGTAAACTTGTCGAGGGTCCCCTGTTTGGTGTGGCCACCTCCTGCACGGTCCCCAGTCATCGTGGCAGCGGCCGATGATTCCCGCAGTACGCCTCTCCACCTATGTCCACCTCCACCGGCCTGCCCAAGGCCCACCAGGGCCGCCAGTAATACAGCGATCCCACCTCTATGAGCCACCGGTCACTTGGGCTCAGTCCACAGAAGCACCAGGGCAGCCCCCTGGTCCCCACATCGCCGGACGGCAGAGAGGGTTATGGGCAACCGCACTGGGGCCCGGGGCCAGGAGATCGAAGCGGTTATCCCAGCGGGTCCCCGCACCTGCCCCTCCGCACGAGCCTCAAGATGCAGCAGCTCCACACCGGGTCCCGACCTGGCTTCCGAGTCCCACCGCCCGAGAAAGGAGCCCAGAACCAGGGGAATCGACACAGGGGAAGGGAGGGCCAAATCACCCCACAGCACACCACCAGCCTGCCTCGCTCATCACTGTCTGCAGGTGAGTGCCGATCGTGCCCGGCAGCCTCCACAGCACCACCACAGTCCCAGAAGCGTGGCCCAAGCACAGCTCCAAGCTGTGATCGCAGTCCGACAAATAATGGCACCTCAGGCCCCTTCCTCGATGCAGGTCCCCCCGCTATCCGTAGCCCGCCTCAAAATGGCGTCGGCCCCGAAGAGGAGCCCCACCAAGATCCAGGGGAGCCGCCGCGTCCATGGCACGTCTCTCGCAGTGTCTCCGTGCCGCTGCAGAGTCAGGATCCCAGGCACTCTCAGCTGCGTCCGCGCCGGAGTGAGCAGCGCTCCGCCTGCCGCCACCTCTCAGTCCCCGCAGTTTGTAGTATGGTGTCGCCCGCCGGGCCTCGCGAAAATCAAGGCCCCGGCTGCAGTCTCCACGGGATGTGCAGGGCGCCCTATGTTGCCTGGGCTCCACACGTCCCCGGGAGCCCAGAAAGTCGACGCTGTTACCACCGGAGAGTGCACCCAGCACCGGCGATCCCACAGGCGAGAGCAATGCCCTCACTGATGCCTAGGGCCAGGATATCTCCCAAGGATATGCGGTGGCTGGTCGGAGCTCTCGCTCTACACGACCGCCATCATTGCTGGCTAAGCCACGCCCCCCCTTTGGCATCTGGGTTTAAACAAGGATATATCAAAATAGATAATGCCACAGGACAGATAACTGAACAATAGGACAAAGAGATATGTGAATTACCTCTAACTACTTGTATTTATCTTTAGAACCAATTTAACGATTCACAAAGAGTCACTGACCAAAGGTTAAATTCAGAAATCCATGTAGAATGATATTAGAAAAGAATATGTGTATTTAATATCAATATTTTTTTCTTTTTTTGATATTTATTATCAGAATACTGACTCACATACACAGTATATTTACATATATATGTACAAACATTTATCAACATAAACATATATATACAAAAACGACATAAAAAAACAATGAATATACCTTAAACTTATGTCCTCGAAGCCCTGTTAGTTCAACGGGATGTTCTATAAACACCTTTCTCTAAAAAAAATGCAAATTTGTACATACATCCCAATTGGCGATTCTGAAATAGCGATTTCTAAAAAATCGCTATTTCAGAATCGCAAATATGCTTGATGATACATATGGCCCTATATCCATAATATTCGAACCCAACACCCACTATACTTACAAATGTACCGGGGAAGGGGGAAGACTGCCTCGTCGTCGAAAACATCGTTGATGATTATTGCTCCGTCGACGAAGTTC